>NC_056725.1:658874488-659081988 GCF_019279795.1 Protopterus annectens
CCCATATATTCTCCTAATCAACCTTATAATTTTTTCAGGAAATGCAAATGCTTCCATTGCCCAGCTCATAAAGTCCCAGCTTACTCTCTCAAATACTTTCTCTGCATCAAGACCCACCATCAACAATGGTATTTTCTTACATGCTAAGTCCATGTGGATTATCAGTATTCTGTTACTGTTGTCATATGTTTGCCTCCCCTCCACAAAACCACATTGATCCATATCTATCAACTTTGGAATTACTTTTGCCATTATATTATATACATAAAGACTTTATAATCATGGTTTAGTATTGAAATGGGCCTATATAAAGCTAGATCTGATGGATCTTTACCCTCTTTAGGTATTACACCTACTACTGCTTTCTTCCAGCAAATTGGTACTTTTCTTCCTCTTAGAATACTGTTAAACTAAACTTTCCAGATCTAGTTTTTTCCCCTCATAGTATCCAAACTTCCACAGGAGTATCATCTATTCATGGGGACTTTCCTGCAGATTGATTATACATCACAATTTTTATTTCATCTTCTCCTATCCTAATTGTTAGTAATTAAGTCTCTTCTACCTCTAACCTTGGCATATTTAATTCTTCCATAGACATTTCCATTTGTTCCTTTTATTGATTTCCATTTTCTGTGCTTTACACAGACTTTCATAAAATTTCTGAAATATTTCTAATACCTCTACAGGATCTCTTGTTACCTTACTTGTTATAGGCTCCCTAAGGTTGGTGACGGCCCTTTCTTCTTTCTGTTGCCTGAGTCGTTGTGCTAAAAGTTTTTGTGCTCTAGTGTTATCAAAAAACAGTTTCTTAATGACAGTGTTTCTGAACTCATTTATATTATCGAGGTAATCCCTTATTTTCTGCAGTTGATCCTCCTCTTGTTCTGTGAGATTCCTCTTCTTCTGCAGTACTTTAACATTTCTCAGTCCCTCTAAATAATTCTTGTTACTTCTTAACCATTGCTGCCTTTCTTTTATTCTTACCTTTGTTTTAAACTCCACCTTAATTTTATCCCACTCCCTCACTCTACTTTTAGAAGTAATTTCTATCTTCTCGCATAACAATTCCTGAAATTCCTTTCTTTTCAACAGATAGGTGGGAAAGCGCCAGTGCCTCATTTTTATTTCATTACCCTGTGGTTTTATTTTAGTTATTATTGGTGTATGGTCTGAAGTAGTTATTGGGTGCATATCAAGACCTTCAATTAAAGGCACATGTTCCTGTGAAATGTAAATTCTGTCTAACCTACCCAGTTTTTATATCTTCAGGAATAATATGTAAATTCATTCCAAATTCCTCTTACTGAATTCACATCTTCCATGCCAAATATATTCATAAATTTCTTCCAAAATCTACCCTTCTTTGTTATACTTTTCCTTCTGGGCCCCCTAGACACATCTTTACTGCTGTAAATCAAATTCCAATCCCCACCTATAGTAATATTCCTTGCTGAAAACTGATTACTTTTCCCAGATTTTTGTTAAGCTCCATTATAGCAGTTTTAGGTGGAATATAAATACATGCCAATTTAATCCTCCTCCTTTGCCAGTAGCCCCTTAGCAGTACAAATTTGCCATTATTATCTATTATCTATTTTATCCTCTTCTGTTCTATTTGAGATTCCTTTGTCCTGGATATTCTGCTGAATAAGCATCCTAAAAACCTTTCTTTATCAAATTTACATTTTCAGTTCTTTCCAAGTGTGTCTCCTGTAACATAGCTATTTGAACTCTACATTTTTGAATGTAATTCACTAATTTTTCTTTTTTTATATTTATCTGTGAGACAACTGACATTTAATGACATTACAGAAAATATCATTGTATTAAAAAGTTATTTCCATCTTTTATGTATGTCTCCTTTTTGTTAAATGTCTAGTTCTAACTTTTGCTTACATGCATAGACTGTTTCTTCTTCTTTTGGCTTTTCCCGGTTAGGGGTTGCCACAATGGATTACCTGTCCGCTCATGATTGGCAGTGGAGTTTTATGGTGTCGAGTTGCCAGCCCGGCCCCCAACCTTCCACAGAAGGCACACACACACACTCACACCTAGGGTCAATTTAGAGTGTCCAATCCACCTACAGCATGTCTTTGGGATGTAGGAAGAAACCGGAGCACCAGGAGGAAACCCACGCGACCACAGGGAGGACATGCAGACTCCGCACAGAAGGCACCCCAGCTGAAGATCGAACCGGAGAACCTTTTGCTGTAAGGCAGCAATGCTAACCGCTGCACCACCGTGGCCACCCTATTGCAATACATAAACAAATATGAGAAATAATTATGTGAATCAATGCCACTTCCACATATATTGGGAAGGCATTAATGTGTCATATAATCAATCGCAATGCTATGATATGACAAATGGAAACATTCATTTGACTATGCCATATAAGATGTATACTTTTAAAGTTAATAATTCTATTTGCAAAAATGTAATTATTAATATCATGCAGTACTGCAGTTAATATTTTATAAATACTTTCCTGGAAAAAAGAATCTAATGTCTGGGTATTGAACCCACATACAATTGAGGCGGTGTACTTATTCCCTAATGCAAGCAAAAGGAACTGCTGAAGCAAGCATGTATGCTTGATAAAAAAGCAGGTTGAATTCTTGAAAGTGCTCAAAAAATGCCCCCTAAACGTATTAATTTCATACTAACAGACAAAACTATGTACATCTTCAAATATTGAAGTTTTATCCTCCTAATAGGAACAAATGTCCCAAACAGACACCCACACTCACAGACTTGAGTTAACCTAATAGTTTATCCATGCTAAGATGTGTGGTGCAGCCTGTGCTTCTATTAAGTGCTGTTTTTGTCTTATCTTTATAGCTCTCCCAGCTGGAAGAACCCCTGAATACTTTCAGAGAACATTATCTGCTAGTTAGTTTCTCCCCCCCCCCCCCCATCAAATCACTCTTCATTAGGCTGTAACCAATTTCTCTTTGTCATATTGTCTCAATGGAGACCTGAGAACCAAACAGCCAATTTCTCATTATCAGATTGTTTCATTGGAGACTTGCGGGCCAGATGCAGAATTGCGACTAAGCATACATTTGTTAGAAAAAAGCCTCATAGTATTCAATATTCATTTTCATTTACTTGCTTTCTCTTAAAACTTGTTACTAAATCAAAGCTGTCGAAACGGTGCAGCGTAATTATTATAAACCAGGAACCTTGCAGAAAAAAACACCACTGAGGATCCAAAATGGTAAAGTCAAGAGTTTTAATAACAAGACTGAGTGCTTTCATCTCTCCAAGGGGACTTCATCCTTGATTTTACCATTTTGGATAATCAGTGGCATTTTTTCTGCCTGGTTCTTGTTACTAATCAGTCTAAAGTCCTTAAACCAGTCATTTCCCGTGCACAAATGAGAAAAAGCACATTGATTTTCTTCTGTCATGCTCTTTTAACCAGGCTTTTTTTTACATTGCAGTGCCTGTATTTCTTAAAACCGAATGAGGAGAGAGAGAGAGAGAAAGGGAAAAAAAGAAAAGCAGCACCTATTTACAGTCACTATTACACTTAAAATAACTGAGAAAACTTTACTTTATAGCATGCAAAGAAAACCATACACCACAAAAATAGTACTCTTAAAAAAGTTTTCTTTACTTACAGTTAACTTTCTCCCCTCCCCAAAGCATTTTTCCAAACATTAACGACGTGAAGTAGGGTGAGTCCCCCACAAGTCTAACAAATTCTAAAAAGCTCAATTTTCCAGATTTTCTTGTTTTGTCATATTTCACAAATATAAGTATTGCATTGTAATCCAGCATTGTTACTGGTTTTATTACTGTTTATCTCTAGCGCCCAAATCCTGTCTCTGCTTCATTTCTACGTACTCTCTCTTTTTCTAGTTAACCCTTGTGCTCCCTTCCTTCTCTCCAACATTTTCTGTTGCAATAGTGGAAAAGGTTTGAAAGGTACAGTCTCTCTGTGGTCTTTATTACCAGAAGAACAAGAAGCTGACTTTCTTTCAGTTTCTCAGCTCACTTTTTGTTGGACAGACATTTGTATTTCCTCCTTAGCATGTACTTTATCAAAAATGATTTTGTCGCCTCCAGGGAAGAATATTTTGAAGACAGCTGGGTACAGCAATTTGAATCTCACACCTGCATCTGTACATTACCTGAATAGTGGAATGAATTTACTCATCTTCTGCCTGGTGTACAATGAGTAATCATTCTCCACAAACACTCTGCTGTCTCTACTTTCAGTATTTTACCCTTCTTCTACAGTTTTGTCAAAATCATCTCCTTCTTTTGATAGGATTGCATCTTTGCTGTTAAAGGTCTAGGTTGCTTTATCTTAGCCAGGTTTGGAGCATACACACAATGTGCCATTTCAATTAATAACTCATGCTGTGGAATAGCAGTCCATTTACTTTCATAAAATTAATGCAGCCTGTTTCTTCCAGCTTCTCTGGTATAGATGAAGATCTCCGGTTTTACTTGTATGCTGTGTCCTCTGATTCTATTATTTTTTTAAACATCTCTTTCTGAGCAGTCTCCTATTCAGCCAGCCTTTTCTTCATTTCAAACTCTGATTTTTGTTCTGAATATCTGTTTAAAGCTTTTTTCATTTTTTCCACTCCTTTGTTGTTTGTGTTGATGTACTCCATTGGTGTTTCATTTATGTTAACCAGGTCTATGTGCCGTTGTCTTGTACCTTTCTGTTGGTTATTGGAAGTCATGTCTGGTGGCTGCATTACTTTTTGCTGAACAGCTACAGAACTTTCCCCAGTCAGTGTTTCTTCCTCACTTTTTTGTAGCTGAATATTTTCCAGGTGCTCTGTATTTATTTTTTCCTGGCATCCAGGCAGTACACTTACTAGGCAGTTACTGAAATATACCCATAAACACAAAAGTGTACTGGCCTTCTCTGTTGAGTTTCTGTTTTCACACTGGGAGAGCTAGAGTTAAGCTGTTACTCAATGTGCAGCCATCTTTGAAGTCAATAAGTTTTTAGAGATTGTTAAAAAAACATGGATCAGCAGGACCTGATAATGAAGGAGTACGTTAGGTTCATGTGAAACTTTTGTTACTCCTTAATTTCTGTATTTTAAGGTATTTTGTATTTATTTGTTAACTTTGCAAACCCACTAGACACAAATGACAACCTGAGATCACTGTGTGGTTGTGTGACTTGCTTAGAGACAGGTAAGTATGGAACTGGGATGGGGAAAGCTTCTAAAATGAAATTTGGTGAGAAAAGAAGCTTTAGTAGCTGCTGACTGTGCCTGAAGTTCATGGATATTTCTAATGGTATCATTGTAAAGGGATCTGTAAGTTGAACTTTGTTGCAGGTGGTACATAAAAAGACACTGCCTGCAGTAAAGGACGTTTTGTCATCCATTTAGAGCAGAAGTAGAGTAGGCTGAAGAAAGTATAGGATGCTGTATTTTTTCCTCATACCTTTGGAAGGCATGACTGAATATACTCCTCATAAAATATTACCAATGCATTGTTTGTATGAGGGTAGCTGCTGAGGGGAAAGATAATTTAGCTACTAGCCAGATTACCACATTGTTATATTGCTTGACAGAAAATTAACTTTACTAGGCACACTTGCTGTGGGTATACTTTTGGCAGTTATGTTTAATAGGAAGTGGAATACATTGATAAGTGGAGGTAGAGTAGATATACTCCATTGCAGTCCCCTGAACTTCTTTGAAACTTATCAGAAAATAAAATTCTGAGTTGATCCTTTTTCCTGTGAAGTTTGAAAATGAGAAACAATACAAGTTAATAAATACAGTAAGGGTCTTTCCTGTGAGGTGGCTGGTATTCTGTAACAGCAGATTAGTACCATCTCCACTATCTAAAGTGGTTTTCATATCCTTTGATTTTCATCTTTGTTGCACTTCAGTTAATTGCATGCCTTCAGTTCAGTAAGGAAGGATTACTTTATTAGAATGTGATGTTTTATTGTCAGGATTGACCAGTAATCCCAAATAGTTACCACCCTGATTATTCTGATAGAACTGAAGCATCAGTGCCTGCAGCAAAAGTTGTATTCTAGTACCTTCTTTAGCTACCAGTCTTAAAAGCGTAACAGGTGGTTCACATTGTTATTTACTCTGTTTGTTTGTGTCTTTCGGCTTTTCCCGATTAGGGGTCGCCACAGCGGAACTCCGGTCCGCTAATGATTGGCAGTTGATTTTTATGTACCGGCTTGCCAGGCCTGACGCACAACCTTCAACGAAGGTACGCCCATTCACGCATGTCTCCACGCAGAAGACACTCTGAGAATCGAACCGGACAGCGTCTTACTGTGAGGTGACAACGCTACCACAGCACCAACACCGCAGGTCATTGTTATTTACTCTATATTTTCTGAAATTAAATCAGTTGTCCTCCATGGAAAAAATAATCCTAATCTTTTTCTTTCTGCTGGAAAACATGATTACTGTCTTTTCCCATGTTTGTATACATCTTCAGAAATGCTTAGAGCTACAGTAACGCATGTATTTTTGCCATTTCTTCATCTGCACTGTGTAGTCAGATATTACCTCCCCCCTCCCCGTGGCTCACCATCAAATCCTGCTCCACCCCTCAGGTGAAAGCTGACCTTAGAGCCGTCATGAACACACACTTTTTTTTCTCTTTACCAATCCTAACCCTGCCCCGCCCCCTGTTCTCTAATGTGGGCACCCACATCACTGCAGGAATGTCCTATGCTCTTCCCATGGCATATGCAGGTTCCCCATATACACACATGCCTCCTGAGAACTGCCATCACAAACTTGAGATCATCAAACCCATCCCTCCATCTCACAGCCATTGTAAACATGCCAGCCTGTGCTTGTATGGGAGCAGATTCATAGAGTCATAGACTGTTACTAGGCTAATGACTCAGGTGGGGGAAGGGGCCTTTTTAAGCTTAGCTAAGTTTTCCCAAAAGAGTAAAGATACCCTGTATCCAGATAGGACACTGAGGGCCAGGCATTTATAAGCTACCTCTCTCCATAAGGGACATGAGTGCCAGGCCCAGTGTAAATTTCCTGTTTCCCATTCACTGGTCTAGGCTGTGCTTAAACTGGGTAAAAAAACTCAGCTTCACATGGATAGGAAGCCTGTTCCATAGGAGGGGCAGTCTCTGAGACACATGTATGTCTCTCTATCATGTTCTGTTTATGTCACAGACAAAATTCACGACCCTAGATCTTGTGTTTCTGGTACTCTTTGACTTACGAATATGTAGGAGATTCAGAAGTGTGGAGTTTGCAGATGCCTTGTAAGCCAGTCATAGATCACCTTTCAGCATTCTGTAGGAGACTGAGTAGAGGGAAAAAGCTTTAAGGCGTTCTGCATAAGGCAGGTTTGTTACACTTTGTATTCTTTTTGTAAGGAGCCTCTGAGGTTGTTCTAGTTGCATATACTTCGTCAAGTACGTACCAAAGGGAGCACTGTACTGTATGATTGGTCTGATAAAGGCCGAGTACAGTGGGGTAATGACATCTTTGGACCTACGTGCCATGCTGTTACTTATAAGTTGTGCAACAGAAAAGGATTTTCTCACCACTGTGGCCATGTGGTGGTCAAAGTTAAGGCTACTGTCTACATGCATACCCAGATACCTGATCACTAGGTTGACTCTTAAGGGTGTATTATCAACATGGTAATTGGCTGACTTCCCAAAGGGTACAGTTATGCATTTCTTAGCATTGAATTTTAGACCATGGCTTTGGCACCATTTGTTAGTCAGAGATGGACCTTCTTGAGGAGTGCTAGTGTCTGTGAGGTAGGTCGATGATAATGCCCAGTTTGCAATCATCTGCAGACTTGGTCATAAATCTTCAGCATTTGTTTCCATTTCACAGAAATAGATGCCAAAAAGGAGCAGGCTCAGTACCGAGCCCTGGTGGACTCCACTAGTAACTTGCCTCTTGGTGGCGGTAGCATCACCTATTTTGACCTGCTGGGTCATATCAGTGAGCCAGATGGCTGTCCAGCAGGTGATAAAAGGGTTTATACCTAAATTAGTGAGCTTGTCTATAATGCCTGAGCTTGATATTGTATCAAAGGCCTTGGCCAGGTCACGGTAAGCTGTATGCTTACAGTCATCCAATGCTTTGGTGACACGTTCAAAAAAAAAAAATCCACCAGATTTAATACACATGTCCTTTATTTAACAAAGCTAAACTGTGATGGATCCAGCATTTGCGGGTTACCTATGTCCTTTTTATTTCCATGATGATTCTTTCCATGGCTTTATTTATTTATATTTATTTATTTCAGTTTGATTACCGGGGAAGTCCACTGGGCCAAGAAGTGCCCATTTTCAGTGGAGGCCCGGGGAGAAAAGCTCCAAGAACAGTATAATACAATATAGGTTACAGAATAAAAGCTCCAAGAACAGTATAATACAATATAGGTTACAGAATGCAAATAAAGATTACAAAGTAAAAATACATACAATATAGTTTGTAAAAACAAGTAGGGTTAATACATTTTAGAGTTGCAGAGAACTTGATGCAAATTTTTTATTTTATTTTATTTTTTTTATTTTGAATCAATATTTATATGCTTACAGTCACTTAAAGTCTGTTAGTTGTAGTTATTTTGAGAAATTAGAATAAGTATGAGAGTATAGTGGAGTAGGAGTGCTTAGTTAGGGGTCGCTATGGAATTTAAGTGGGGTGAAAGCAGGAGCATTTCCATTTGGAGGATAGGCGAAGAAAAAGTTGAGTTTTGAAGGACTCAATGCTGGGTATAGTCCTAAGTGAAGTAGGCAGAGAGTTCCATTTTTTACCTAGTGAGAAGGAGAGTAAAAGCTGGCCAGCTGGTCGTTTCGGTTTACTAATGGAGATTAGGTTTTGGTTTTCGGATCTCAGCGATCTGTTAGGGATGCATGGAGGAAGGATGTCCTTTAAAGCTGGGCATTTATTATGAGGCTGGTAAGATTTATGGGCCTGTAGTTATCTGGATCAGTGGTTGAACTTCCTTTGTGCAGGGGAATGACTGTAGCCATCTTCCTTTCCTTGGGCAGAAAACCTGACTGAAGGCACCAGCTGAAAAGTGATTCATGTGAACCAGAGAAGCCATATTTCATGCTATTTATTAAGCATTCTGGATGTTAACTGGGCCCATCAATGCAGTGTTTTTGGCCTTGTACAGTGCATTGATGACCTGTTCCCTAGTAATGGTTGGGGGACTTTGCTATGTGTATTTCCTTTGGACTGTCGCTGGGGAAGGAGTGGGAGGGGAAATTTGAGATGAACTTGTTAGACAAAAGGTTGGCAATGGCCTCCAGTTCATTGTGGGTGATGCCATTTACAATAAATTCTGAGCATTGTTATGTATTTCCTCTGAGGTTACTGACATAGGTATAGAAGGCTTTATGTTTGTCCTTTGCCTGAGAAGCTATTTTTCCTTCAAATTTAGCCTTTGAAGTGTTATTAGCTATCTTATCTGCCAGTTTCTTTGCATTATTGTTTATTTACATCTGTTTACAGGAAAAGTCCAACTGGGCCAGAAGCCCATTTTCACTGGACGCCTAGGGAGAAAAGCTCCACAGAAATATAAGCAAAATACAATAATTAGATAGTACAGTAGCATGCATACAGTAAGATGCAGAATACACATCATCTAGTTAGTCTGTACAAAGAAGTATTCAGTACTGTTTTTTAGTAGATACAAGTTCAAAAAAGAAAATCGCACAAGTATTTCAGTAAAGATCACTGTGAGAATAATAAAATTAGTACTGTGTACATATTAAATAGCAATTATAAACAAATGAGATTTCTTTTAAATTTTTTTACGAGTAGTAGTAACACTGAGGAGAGGGAGAAAATGAGATAAGGAGTAGACAGTATGGTGAGAGAGTTGTAGATATCTTGTCAGTCAGGTTTGGCGCAGGAGCAATGCCAGTTTTTCGCTAGATGTTCAAATTGTAGTTTGTAAATGGTAGATTCAGGTGTGTTTTAGAGAGTGTTGGGTAGAAAGTTGTATAATTTGCCTATTTGAATTGAGAATAGGGCTTCACTATGAGTGTTGTTAGCTTTGTTTACTGTAAGAATGTTTCTGTCTGCAGATCTTAGATTTCGTGGGCATGAGTAGGGAACACGTTCCTTGAGGGATGGGCAATTGTCAGGATAGAAGATGATATTGTGATTTAAGTTGGTAGAGATAGAGAAGGTTAGGCAGCTCGAGCCAATTTAATTTATGCAGAACAATGCAAAGGATGGTTTGGTGGGGAAGGTTGACTGTGAAGTTGTTGTAGCACATTGTCTGATTTTTTTTTTTAAGTTGGTAAAGAGGGGGAAAGCATAAAGGAGCATAGAGAGGATGAAGGTTTTGGATATGGCTAGTTTAGATTGTTCAGGGGGGCTTTTTAGTATGTATGACTTTGCTTCTCCTACTGTTGGCTAAGATTTTTTTCTTTTGTTGTATAACCGACTGATACTGTGATTCCACCAGAGTGGCTTGTCCATCCAAGATTGGTGAGCCTCTCTCTGCCATCTTCCCCTGGCCATCATTTCAAGCACAAAGACACTGGATGATGTTGGATTGTCAGGGTGATTGGGTTGCATTCAGGGCATTATCCCTGTATGCCACATATTAGCCTTTGTTGACAATTGTTTAACGTAGTTGTTTCATTGTCACTCATTCTGGTGCCAGCAGTAACAGGAAGAAAAGCATATGCCATTCTGTATCTATAGCATTGTACTGTACAGCATTTCAGATACATAATTAATTCTCTTTTTCAGCTTTTTATGCCAGTCCACTGTTAAGTAATTTATAGGCAGTGAATGCATTTGCTTCATTGCTATTGACCATGTTAGTTACATGCCTAGTTACAAAATAGTAATTCTGTATATTAAATCAAATGTTTTAACATACTGACTTTTGAGGTACACACAGAACTAATGGTTTGCATTTTTCAGTTGCAGTAAGTGAAGTAGTTATAACTTGTTAACTATAGAATGTGTTGTCTTGTCTTTTAGAATCCCAACTCAAGGATAATCCAGCATTTTCCATGTTGAATGATACAGATGATGAAGTTATTTATGGGTAAGTTACAACTTAAGGGACGGAAGTAAGTTCAGCAGTGACCAAGATTTGAACGTTCTTCTGAGCAGTCCTTAATACCACTGATACTGGTCAGAAAAAATGTAGTATCACTATATATAGCGCTTTCCTTTGTTTATTACTAAAAGTGGACTTCTGATCCTTGTCATTGCAGGTGCGTACCACTGTGTTCTTTAGTGATGGGTGCTGCCTGTTAGTCACAATCCCATTCAGCAAGAATCCAAAGTATTCAGCACCTCTCATGGAGCATGCCCCCAGCATTTTGACATTAGAATATGTATATTTCAACCTGTGGCATGTTCTGGTCTGGTTATTTTTCAGCGATGAGGGTGTAGACATCTCTGTGGACTTTGACTTGTATTTAATCCATTATAAAAAGTAGTAATTAAACTTAGTTTTAAATATTTATAGTAGAGTAGATCTTTGTGGGAATTCCTGTCAGGTTGTTTTGACTAGATGGCATTACATGGTGTAGTGATTTTATTGGCACATTAATTCCATCCTTTGTGTCAGCTTAATTTTTAATTGTATAGCTTTGATATACTGTTCTTTCTGCATTAATATATTTTAAGAATTATGAATGTAGAAAGAATAATACTTCACCATCCAGGCATGGTCTCTGTCTCAAGTTTCATAGATTTGTAGGTTTTACTAGGCTAATGGCCACCAGGGTCTTTATAAGCCTGGCTACACAAACCATTCCGGTTATGTCCCTGAGTGCTTTGGGCATCTATATGGTGTGATATGTTAGTAAGGAAGGTAAGTAAGGGTTTTGTGTGTGTGTGTGTGTGTGTGTGTGTGTGTGTGGGGGGGTTATGTTAGTTGTGAATTGTTTTTCTTACTGTTGATGTCTGTCCATCAGAGACATGGGGACTAGACCAGAGATGAATCTGCAATTTCCAATCCATTGAGCAGGGTTTCATTTGAATAGCATCAGGAATGAACTGTGCTTCACATGGATGTGGAGCCTATTTTGTAGAACAGAGATCCTTTGAGTCACAAATCTATCTCTCTAACATGTTCTGTTTATGTCACAGGCAAAGTTCAGGTCCTTGGATCTAGTGTTTCTGCTGATCTTTGTTTTATAACTGTGTAAAAGATCCATCAAAGCTGATCTGAGGATGCCTTATATACCAGGCATAGATTGCCTCTCAGTAACCTGTAGGAAACTGAGTACAGAAATAGGGCCTTAAGGCAATCTCTGTTTAACAGGGTATTCATACCTTAGATTCTCCTGGTGAAGAAGCTTTGTGGGCATGCCAAAGGAGGCATTATTGTACTTGATGGGTGTAATAACGTCCTTGAATCTAGATGCCAAACCCTTGCTTATAAGTGGGTGACATAGAATTATTTCCTTACTATCCTGGCTATATGTTGATCAAAGGCCAGCTTATTGTCTATATATGTTCCCAGATCCTTAACTACCAGGTGATCTCTAAGGGGTGTTTTGTCGACAGAGTGATTAGCTTCGGTGGACAGTTTCCTAAAGGGCGCTGTAATGCATTTCTTAGCATTGAGTTTTAATCCATGGCTATGGCACTATTCATTTATCATTTGTGGTTAACCCTCTTGCAGAGTGTTAGTGTTATGGGGGAATCTATGATAGGTCTCAATTTACAGTCATCTGCCACCTTGGCGAGCTAGAGGCCTTTAACGTTAGTCTTGACATGCAAAATGAAAAAACAACACAGGAAACAAACTAATAAAACAAAAAAGGAGACTGAATAAATTGCTGAACCATGTTTAAACATGGTTTGGCAATGTTTTCTGTCTCCTTTTTTGTTTTATTAGTCTTGACTTCTGAGAAATAGATGCAAAACAGGAGCGGGCCCATCACAGACCCTTGGGGAATTCCGCTGATGACTGATTTCTTGGTGGAGGTGGTTCAACCAATCCTGACTTATTGGGTCACATATGTGATCCATCCAGGAATCCGTCGAGTTAAGTAGGGATTTATGTCTAGTTTGGAGTGTTTGTCAGCAATACCTGAATGGAGTATTGTGTTGAATGCCTTGGCCAGGTCAAGGTAGGTGGTATGCACCATTTTCCCTTCATCCTTTGCCTTGGTGACCCTCTCGAAGAAGTCTACCAGGTTCAGTAGGCAAGACCTTCCCTTAACAAAGCCAAACTGGGATGGGTCCAGTATCTGTAGGTTGCCAGTTTTGTTTTTGATCATTTCCATGATAATTCATTTCATGGCTTTGCATATTAAACTTCTTAGATACTGATGGGTCTGTAGTTTCCAGGAAGAGTTGATGGTCCACCCTTATGAAGAGGGATGGACCCTTGTGGTCCTACATTTACTTGATACATAACTCATTTGAGACTGTATTGGAAGAAAACCTCAAGCGGTCCTGATGGGTCATGTTTTAGACTAGTGGTGGTTACAAAATTTTGCAAGTTGGAGGACCCCTTTTATGAAGGAAATATTTTGGTGGACCCCTATATTTTGGATTGTATTTTTAGACTGATATTAATTAATAATTAAATAAAACATAAGCTGCGTTTCTAGTTTTGCGTTTGTGTCCCATTACTTGCCAATTTCTCCCCAGTTACCATAAACACTGCTCATACCTCTGTGTGCATACTGTTTTCTGCTTCATTTTGTATTTCACCAAGGCTGACCCTAAAATTGGTCATTATTAATCACTGCAATACCCTAGTAAACAAATATAAATAAAGGAAGTAAACAACTTCAGTGAAGCAGTAGCTGATGTTTTTCTTGAGGATAAGATCACAAAGCTCACTTGGACTTCCAAGATAGCTGCACATTGAGTAACAGCTTAATTCTAGCTCTCCCAATGTGAAAACAGAAACTTAGCAAAGAAAGCCAGTGGACCTGTACTTCTGGGTAAATTTCAGTAACTGGCTAGTAAGTGCACTGGCTAGATGCTGGAAAAAAGAAATACAGAGGGCCTGAAGGAAAATCTGCTACAAAACCTGAGGAAAAAGCACTGACTGGAAAGACTACTGCAGCTGTTCAGCAAAAAGCAGTGCAAGCTTCAGACATGACTTCCAGTAACCTAGAGGAAAGTATAAGACAACTGCACACAGATCTGATTAAAGTAAATGAAACACTGATGGGAGTATATCAACTCAAACGACAAAAGCTGTCAAAAGTAGAAGAAGCATCAAACAGATATTCAGATGAGGTGATAAAACTGCAAATCTCAGAGGTTGCAATGAAAAAAAGGCTGGCTGAATATGAGATTGCACAAGAAGAGATTATTAAAAATATAGTAGAATTACAGGACAGAGCATGTAACGAAAACCTGAAATTTTCTGCTGTACCAGAGAAGTTGGAAGGAACAGACTGGTATTCCACAACAGCAATTGTTAACTGAAAGGGCACGTCATGTGCATGCTCCAAACTTGGTTTTGAGAAAGCAACGTGGACTTTAATAGTAAAGATGTAATTCTGCCAACAGAAGGAGTTGATTCTGACAAAACTATGGCAGGAAAAAGTACTAAAAGTGGGAGACGGCAGAGTTTTTGTGGCGCATGACTACTCATTGTATGCCTGTCAGAATAGGAGTACATTTATTCCCTTATTCATGGAATGTTGAGAAGCAGGCATGAGATTCAAACTGCTGCACCCAGCTGTCTTCAAAATATTTTTCCCCTGGAGGGACAGAATATTTTTTTGTTGAAGTATGTGCTAAGGAGGAAATGTTTGCCTTTTTGGCTTGTAATGCCATGTGGCAGCTAGAGAGAGGTGGGGTGGTGTCAAGCTGCCTTCTGTTCTCACTTGCAACAGGTGTCCGCTCCAATGGCATTGTCAATTCTGTATTTCTCATTTACTCTCCGATCAAACAGAACATTTTCTACAGTGCAGCTGTTTACAAACATTCAATAGTTCTGAGACAGATACGTTTTCATACAGTGAAATCAACACTAACTTTTTTAACTGGAACTTTTGTTATATTTCTTCCATTTTTTTCTGTTTCAGTATTATGCCTTTCTGCAGTTTTGCACACGTGAAATGAACCATCAGGAAGAAATACCTCATCCTTTGCTAGAATTAGCTGCTTCTAAGGGTTATTGTGTAGTAAGCACAACTGGAGAAGTCCCAAGTTGGTGTGCTGAGCACTATCCCATTATATACTCCTATGTTCAGGATGTGTACTGGAATGTGGGATTTCTCAGGTACTTCCAACTTTGGCAGATTCCTAACTGTTTGCTTGCTCTACCTGTGACTTTGCTGTGTTCATGGGCAAGCTGGTATTTTATATCTGCTGATCCTTGGTACTGTCTGAAGTTGGGACTGGTGAAGACAATTAAACAAGACAGGCCTGCTTCTGGGTTTTACAGTCCTAATGTTTTCGTTTATTTAGTGCACTGTTCTTGTTTGCTGGTGTTTGGAATATTCCACATGCATGTTCAGGTAAGACATTTGATGTTGAAGCGACAGAGTGAATTTCTTTCATTTTCCCTATTTTCCTCTGCATTAGTGTTGACCAGTTTTGTTTATGCGTATTCAGGAAGGAAAAGATTAGATAATTAATACACAGAATGTTTCTGAGATGACAGAATGGTGTGCTTCTACATAATGTCCTATTTGAATTATGTTTGATTGATTGCTTTAGCCCAGTCAGTTGGAATTCATTAAGATATTTCACTTTATGCATCCTCAGAGCTTTTGTCCTTTTCTAAGACACTAGTTTTTGCTGCATAATTGATCCTGCCTTGGTAGCTAGGCATATAGCTGTTGTGAATTTTGCATCTTTTAACTAGCCAAGATGTCTTATTTCCCCAAATCACTGTCAGCATGCTCTCAGTTGGAGTGATAAACAAGGCTCACTTCAGCATTTTGTCACACTGTCCCTCTTGCTTCTCACCCACTGGTCATACAGAACATACAGAACTAACATTGACACTGTGAAGCAGTTGTCCACATTCCCTGGTGAATTACATTTCTAAGGCTCATGATTCTTCTGCTAGTCCGTAGTAAGTTGACCTGCTTCTCAATGTTAAGTTCGCCAGTAGGTCAGGATAGTTAATGGCTTAAGTTGGGTAGTTTATATGTTTGTGCAGATTTATGAAACAATGCTGTTGGTGTGAATGATTGTCCAGAGCCAGTAGTACTCTGATTTATATGGTCATTTTGTGAGGTAAATGGGACAGTTGTTTTGTGATGGTAAAACTTTTCCCCATCTGGTTTGGAATTGATTTGTCTGTTCACTTTGTATACATTAGCTTTTTATTTTTATTTTTTTTTTACCCCTTCGCATGCTTGTTTCAAGTTAATGGTTTTACTAGGCTGGAGTAACTGACCATATGCCAGTTGTTCTGCAGAAAATATGATCAGGTGCATTGAAGCAAGTAAGTTATTGTGAACAGTGTTCCAGAGTACTATTCTCCCAGTTACAAAACTAAGCTTGCTCTAACATTTTTTTTTCCTTTTCCACACTTGTTTGCATTGGTGTTTAGCGTTCAAGCAAAGGTCTTATTAATTCTTGGTTGTCTGCATGCTTTGCCCTGAAAAATTAATATTGTCCTTGAGATACTTTATTTTTTTTTCTAGCTGGCTGCATTGACTTCTGTGTTCCTTCAGCATTATATTGTGTCTTTGTTAATAGGTTGGCTAAAAGTTTTTTTGAAGAGAATCTTCACATGTTCATCAAATTGTTCAGTGCTGCAGTAGTCTTGGCTATATGGGTTATATTCAGACAGGGATGTGGCAGCTGGCCAGTTTCCGGGGCTTTAGGTCATAGTCCACATGACTGTGGGCTGTCAGGCGGGTTGAGATGATCTGACTAAGGGGACAGGTTTGGGCACAAATCCCTCCAGAGCTTTACTGCCACTGAATAGTACAGTCCTCTAAGGCTTTCAGGGATCAGTGGTCTGCTTGTGCTTTTCTTTGCCCCCTTTAGAAAGAACTTCCCATTTCCTTCATTTTGTTAATTTGTATTACTTTTTCTTCAGGAAAGTTATTTTAAAGCCTAGGAATGTTATGTTTTATCTGACTGTCTCAAGACTGTAACATAACTTGTAAATGTATTGCTTATTTAGTTTTCTGTCAGTTCTGAAAACATTTTTTTCTGTGGAAAAATTGTGTGCATATTTTCTTTTTTTTGGGACTGGCATAGTGTTTAAAAGTGCTTTTTATTGTGTTTTTCTGTCAAAAAGTAACTTTTGTATACTGGTAGTGCTGCCTGTCTTCCCCAAGAAAGAGGCAGCATGTTGACCCAGAACAGACTACCTGTCCCTTGGTTGGTCCTTCATTCAGCCACAAACCCTTTGCCACCACAACAGGATAGTAATTTGTTTCAGCTACAGGTGGTTGACTTTGCTGTGGAGATTTGCTGTACCTTAGACTATGCATCTTTTGCCCTAGATCCCTTTGGTGTAGCACCTACAACCACTGTGGATTGATGGGGGGTTATCCACATCTTCTGCAGCTGTTGGGATCCCTTAATGGCCAAGAGAGAGCCACTTTTGTCAGTCCTAGGAGAGGGAGCAGAGAAGTTTTCCTTATTGTGTCAGAATGCTGTGCCCATCCCCAGGAAAGCAGCTACTGCCAGTATTAACACAGTTGGCCTTGTTTAGATAGGAGTAGTTTACTGGGTCTGGCTTAGGTTTTAATTCAGGCTATTGATCCTTTTTTTTGTAAACTAGTTTCAGGTAATAGAAAGAGGGATTCCTCTTTTCCTGAAGAGATTCAAGATTCTGAATCCGAACAGGGAGATGTTGGGATGGATACTGTTGTTTATTTAGATTTCTGATTCAGACTCAGAGGAGAGCTCAGTTTCTGATTCTCTCTGTGGGGGGTTTTCTTCCTCTGAGACACTTGGTAGAATATGCCAGTGTTTTCAGTGGGAGAACTCTGAGGTTTCTCAGTCCCTCAGCAAAATACTCTGAGTTGGTAAAGAATGATTTTTCAGAAACTACACCTATTCCTTCTCTTTATTCTACTTTAAAGAATGTTTGTGTTACTGCTTGAAACGTTTCTGATAGCCAGTGAGCTGCTCTTAAAAAGGCAGATAGGATGTATAGAGGTCCTCAGTCTTTTAAGTTTTTATACACTATTGCCAAACCTGATTCAGCAGTCATAGCTTTAGTTGATTCCACTGATGTTAAGCACTTGGTTATTTCCCACCCTACTCTCTGTGATAATGATGGGAAAGTTTTTGATAGGTGTGGGGAAAAAGTGTATACTTTTGCAACTTTAATTTTCACAACTTTGAATTGTCAGGCTCATACGTTAGTTTGTTCTGACAAATTAAATATAAAACAAATCCAGACCACTAGGATGAACTAAAATTGTAATATTTTAATGCACAAACTGAACCAGACGAGTACTTTTGTCCTGTAAAACTCATAAGGGACTTCATCAGAGTTCAAAACTGGTCCAGATTTGTTTTATATCTCGTTTATAGTATGGTGTGTGTGTTTTATTGTTTTTGTTCTGTCAAACTGTGAAGATATGAGGAATGCTTTCTTCTGCAGTTTTTACTGTGAGGAAAAATCTACTTTAACTTAGTTTCTTCTGTTGCACAGGTCACTACTTATTCCATGGCTATGGCCACTGGTAATGTTTTGAGGAGTTTAGCTTGGCTGCTTAGAACCTCCCAGATGATGTTAAAAAAGGCAATTTTGAATTCTTCCTTGGATCGAGATTTAGTGTTTGGGCCATGTGCTGTAGATATGATTTAAAAGGGTGATGAAAGGGGCAAGCTGATCCAGGGAATGTCAAGATTTTCAGCTCTCCTTTTCTAAATTGTCTGACAGATGTTCTATATCCTCATCCGATTGTGGCAAAAAAATAGAAGACACTGTTTCAACAAATTTCAGGTAATCAGACTACTACTTAGGTTCATATGTGTTTACTAAGCTAATGACCACAAGGGCCTTTTTAAGCCTAGCCATGCATTCCAAATCTCTCTCAAATTTTAGTACACTTAACAGATGTAAGCAGGGGGTTGGGAGATGAAACATTTGCAAGCAGGGGCCTGGGTGATTAACCATTTACAGGCTGCCATGTATCTATTAGAGGCATAAGTACCAAACCAGGGATGTATTTCCTGTTCCCCATCCAGTTGTCCAAGTTGCACTTGAATTGGGTTAGAGAAGAACTCTGCTTCACATGGATGGGCAGCCTGTTCCAGAGACTAGGTAGTCTCAGGGATACATACCTGTTTCTCCAGCAGGCAGGGTTTAAGTCTTTAGAATGGGTAATTTTGGTGCTGTTTGTTTTGCGGATGTGCAGGAGGTCCTTCAGAGTGGGGTCTGACAATGCCCTGTATGACAGTCATAGACCTCCCCTTGTAGGAGGCAGAATACAGGGACAGGGCCTTGAGGCAGACTGCATAGGACATGTTACTTCTTTTAGTGAGGAACCTATGTTTACATTCCAGTTGTTGGATATGCCTGGTTAGGTACATAGCAAAGGGGGCATTGTACTCAATGATAGGGCTGATGCCAAATGCAGTGGAACAGTCTCTTCCTTGGACCAAGATGTCATACCTTTGTTTATAAATTGTGCAACGTAGAATGATTTCCTTACTGGGGATACATACTTGTTTCTGTAGCAAGCTATTCAAATTATAGCTTGCTACAGATCACCCACCATGTCCCAGGAATCCCACTCCGCATTCCTGGAAACACTGGGAAACATAAAGGTCCTACCAAACTTCCTGATATTGGGTGATTTCAGTTACCCAAACATTAACTGGGAGAACTACTCAAGTACAAACTCCCTTGCCCAACATTTCCTAGAATTTATAAACTCAAACACCCTGGATCAACTAGTCAACACCCCCACCAGAGGTGACAACATATTGGACCTGGTCATCACCAATATGGGCGACCGGTGTTCCACACTGGACATTAACCCCTCATTGGTTAGATCTGACCATAAACTAATCACTCTGGATATCCACATTCCGACACCACCCCCAGTCAAAGAAACCACTGTGAAAAATATTTCAAAAGCAAACTTCATGTTACTTAAGACTGATGTTGGAAGTTTCAAAGCCCCCATGCTAAAGGATAATGCTGTCCAAGCTGCAAAATCTTTTACTAATGCACTCTATGGGCACCTACAAGAATAAATGGATCGTGCTATCCCAAACAAAACCAAGACTCACTCCTCAAAGAAAAGGAAACCAGTCTGGTGGACCCCTGCCATAAACAAACTGTACAACAGAAGGAGGAAACTAGTACAGAAGAGAGTAAAATCCCAAGAAGGGAAGACATCCCTGATCAGTATCAGCAAGAAACTACGTTCCCTCATAAAATCATCCAAGGCTAGCTTTGAAAGAAAAATTGCCATGGACTTTAAAGATAACCACAAGGCATTTTTTAGCTATGTCAAGAATCTAAGTGGCAATTATCAGATCTGCTCGGAGTTAGTGAAGAATGGCACAAAATACACTGGCAGACAGGTTCAGTGCAAACTTCACCTCCCTCTCACCCCCAAAAGGGCCAATAACTATACCAGAAGAATGTAGTGCCCCTGAAATCACAGACACTCAGGTTAAAACAGCCCTCTCCAAAGCCAAAAACACAGCATCAGTGGGAACGGACTGTGTCCCAGGCTGCGTCCTACATGAGCTCAAAGATGAACTAACCCCTCACCTAAACACTGTTTAAACTCAGCCTCTCCACAGGCTATGTGCCCATAGAGTGGTGCACAGCAATGGTTATTCCGCTCCACAAAGGTGTAGCCACAACGGACCCTGGGAACTGTCACCCTATAGGCCTGACTGGCTTAGTCTGCAAAGCTATGAAGCGCATCATCATGGATCTCATTAACAGAGACATTGGGAACCTTCAAACACTGGACCCTGCCTGGTTCGGCTTTGTTAGGGGCAGGTCATGCCTCCTAAGCCTGGTGGACATCTTTGAGACTGTTACCAAGGCTATAGAGGGAAAGGTGGTCCACACGGCCCACCTGGACCTTGCAGGGGCCTTCGACACCATTCCCCACTCAGGTATTATAGACAAGCTCACCAGCCTGAACCTAAACCCCTATGTCACGAGATGGACTGCCAACTGGCTCATGGACAGAACCCACATGGAAAGAGTTGCGGGAGCTAGGTCCGACTCTAAATTGGTTGCAAGTGGCATTCCCCGAGGCTCAGTCCTTGGACCCCTCCTGTTCAGCATATACTTCTCGGAGGTACAGGCAAGCACAGGAGGGCTATAGCTGACCAGGTTCACAGATGAATGCACACTAGGGGCTATAATTGACTCTCCGGCTGACACAGACATCCTCCAAAAGGGTCTCACTGAGACAGATACCTGGTGTCAAAATCATGGCCTCAAGATAAATGCCAAAAAGTGCATAGTCATCCCCTTTGGAAAAAACAAAGTAACCACAAACTATCACATAGGTGGTAGCCCCCTAAATACAGAAGATGTAATAAGGGCTCTGGGGACCCAAGTAGATAGTAACCTCTCCTGTGATAATCACACTGCCAAAGTGGTTAGAAAATCCTTCTATGTGGCCCACCTAATCACAAAAGCGCTTGCATCCAGATCAAAAGAGGTCATTGGGCCCCTCTACACATCAATCATCAGACCCATCATAGAGTACAGTGCCCCATTTGGGATGTACCTTACAAGACATCTGCAACAACTGGAAAGACCACAGAAGTACCTCACCAAGAGGATCACTGGCATCAAGCAGATGCCCTGTGCAGCTCAGCTGAAGAAACTCCAGCTGTACTCGGTAGCATACCACCTACTCAGAGGTGATCTCTGCCTGACATGCAAGGCCATGTCCAACCCAGAATTGATGGACATGCTTCACCTAAAGAAAACCATATCCCCTTGAGCCACACCCTCCAGGGATCTAAACCTCACCACAACAATAAAAAGGATGTGCTGGAGTAATAGATTCCTGTTCCTGAGACTTCCCATGCTCTGGAACAAGATTCCAGTCTACATTAAGCACAGTTCCTCGCTAACCCTCTTCAAGAGAAACTTGATGAGTGGATGGGAAAAAGAAAGTTTACCCCAGGGATCCCTTCAGTGGCTCTGCTGGACAGAGGCACAGGGAACTAATCTAAGAGGGCGGTGAAAGCCAACATATTCTGGCTAGGCTTATAAATGCCTTCGGGCAGGTAGCCTAGTACCTACCTACCCATGACCAAAAGTTTGTCCAACAAAAAGTGAGCTGTGAAACAAAAGTAGATTCTGCTTCTTGTTCTTCTGGTAATAAAGAACACAGAGACTATGGCAGTGAAATGTTTTCCAGTGTTTCAGTGGAAACTGAGATTAGGAAAAAACAAGACTTGACTGGAACTATCAGAGAGTACTCTGGAAATAAAGCAGAGACAGGATTTGGGAGATGGAGATGAACATGAATAATACCAGTAACTTGGAAATTGACAAATGTGGGATTACAAAACAATAATTATATTTATGAAACATGACATAAGCAAATCTGGAAATATTGGACTTATATGAACTTTGCTAAACTTGTAGGGGACTCTAAAGCATATGCCCTACTTCATGTCACTAATGTTCAGAAAATTCTTAGGAGAGGGGAAGAAGAAGATGGAGAAAGTTAACTAAGTAAAACAAATTTATTTTCTTAATGGTATTTTTAATATCACATGATTTTCTTTGCACGCTATAAATATTTCTCAGTTATTTTAAGTATGAGGATACTAATGTAAATAGGTGTTCCTGTTTTATTTTTCTCCCTTCATCTTTCTTCTTGATCAGATTTAAGAAATGTAGGCACTACAATGTAAAAAAAGTATGGTTAAAAAGAGAATGACAAAAAAGTGTGCCTTTTCTCATTCTGGCACAGGGGAATGACTGAATTTAATGCCCTTAGCTTGATCTAGTAACAAGTTTTAAGAGAAAGCAAGTAAATGAAAAAGAATATTGAATATTATAAGACTTTTTTTCT
The DNA here is from genome assembly GCF_019279795.1 of Protopterus annectens. Lineage (NCBI taxonomy): Eukaryota > Metazoa > Chordata > Ceratodontiformes > Protopteridae > Protopterus > Protopterus annectens. The sequence continues at coordinate 658,897,401 of NC_056725.1, forward strand.
AGTAAATAAATGTATACTTAGCAGTTTTGTATCTCGTTCTTATGTCTCTAGGAGACAGTTTGATAAAGAGAAATGGCTAGGAGGTAATGTTCTCTGAAAGCATTCAAGTGTTTTCTGAGCTGCAATAGCTATAAAGATATGACAAGACAGCACTTAGTAGAAGTGCAGGCCGCACCATGCATCTTAGCATGGATAACCTTTCTTTTAGGTTAATTCAATCAGTGTGGATATCAGGTTGGAACATTTGTTCCTATCAGGAGAGTAAAACTTCAGTATTTGAAGATGTACATAGGTTTGTGTGTTATTATTAAGTTAATAGGTTTTAGGTGGGTATTAGAGGGGGTGTTTGTTTTTTTGTTTGAGGGCTTTTAATAAAAGGTTTTGCAAGCTATGACATAGGCTGAAATGGATATGACAAGAAACAACTGTATAAACGTTCAACCTGCTAAATAGTGTATGCATGCAACACAAAAGCTGGAACTAGACATTTAACAAAAAAAACTGTTCTGTACATAAAATGTGGGAATAATAACTTTTTAAGACAATGATGCTTTCTGTAATGTCTTTAAATGTCAGTGGTCACAAAGATAAATACAAAATAGAATGATTAGTGAATTATATTAAAAATGTAGAGTGCAAATAGCTGTGCTACAGGAGACACACTTGGAAAGAACTGAATATTGTGAATGTGATAAAGAAAGGTTTTCAATGATAGTTATTCAGCAGAATGTCTGGGGCAAAGTAAAAGAGGAGCACTTATATTAATTGCAAGAGGATCCCCAATAGTGATATAATGATAAAAAATATGATGGTAGATTTGTAGTACTAAGGGGCAGCTGGCAAGGGAGGAGGATTTACACTGACATGTATTTTATATTCCACCTAAAATTGCTATAATGGAGCTTAATAAAATTCTGATAAAAATCAGTTTTCAGCAAGGAGTATTACTTATAGGTAGTGACTGAAATTTGATTTGCAACAGTAAAAATGTGTCTGGGGGCCCAGAAGGGAAATATAACAAAGGAGGTTAGATTTTTGAAGATGTTTATGAAAGTATTTGGCATGGAAGATGTGAATTCAGTACTAGGAGTTCAGATTGAATTTACATATTATTCCCCAAGATACAAAACTGGACTAGACTAGACAAAATTTACATTTCACAAGAACATGTGCATTTAATTGAAGGTATTGATACGCACGCAATAATAATTCAGAAATTTCTTCTGAAAATATAGCTAGGGAGTGGGATAAAATTAAAGTGGAGTTTAGAATAAAAGAAAGGGAGATATGGTTAAGACGCAACAAGAATTATTTAGAGGGACAGAAAAATGTTAAAAGTATTGCAAAATAGGGGAATCCCACAGAACAAGAGGAGAAGCAACTGTGGAATGCTAAACAGAAAATTAGGGAGTAACTCAACAATATGCATGAGTTTAGAAAGATTGCTGTAAGCAACTATTTTTTGATAGAGCACAAAAACTTTTAGCACAACTCGGGCAATAGGAAGTGGAAAGGGCTGTCACCAAGCTTAGGGAGCCTATAACAAGAGATCCTGTAGTATTAGAAATATTTCAGAAATTCTGTGAAAGTCTATGTAAAGCAGAGAAATATGGAAATCAACAAAAGGTACAAAATGTAAATGTTTATGGAAGAATTACATATGCCAAGGATATAATCAATCTACAGGAGTGTTCCCAGGAATATATGGCATTCCTGTGGAAGTTTGGAAGCTAGGAGGGAAAAAAAATGATAAAGATCTGGAAGGTTTTGTTAACAGTATTTTAAGAAGAGGAGACGTAACATCCTGGAATAAAGTGGTGGTAGCTGTAATACCTAAAGAGGGTAGAGATCCATCAGATCCAGCTTCATATAGTCCCATTTCAATACTAAACCATGATTATAAATTGTTTGTCTATAATGGCTAAAAGAATGGCAAATAGTGATGCCAAAAGTGATAGACATGGATCAGTGTGGTTTTGTGGAGGGGAGGCAAACATTTGACAACATTAACAGAATGGTGATGATCTGGAGGGAAGCAGAATTTTAAGAACATATCACTGTTGTTGGTGGGTCTTGATACAAAGAAAATATTTGGTATATTAAGCTAGGACTTTGAGCAGGGCAGTGAAAGCATTTGCGTTCCCTGATAAAATTGTATGGTTGATTAGGAGGATATATGAGGGATGGATCAGAGGTAAAAATTAAATGTGGTTGGGTTCCTCTCTGATAAATTGTGCGTGAGCAGAGGAACCAGGCAGGTGTGTGCTCTTTCCCTTTTGTCATTTGCATTATATTTAGAACCACTGACAAAGAAAGTAAGGAACTCAGAAATTCAAGAATATAGTTGGTATAGTAGTCAAGAAAAGCTGGCTCTGTTTGCAGATATTATTTCATACCTGATAAAACCAGAAAAGGACATTACAGTGCTGTGGAACATTTTGAGACAGTTTTAGATCTTTTTGTAATACAAAATTAATGAAGCTAATCCCAAGGCAATAGCAGTAAATTATGTACCCACACACAAATTGGTTCATCAACATCTATATTTATGGGGACATGATAAAATGAAGCATTTAGGACCATGGATTAAAAATATTTCTGGTGTGGCAGCTAAGGATATGTGGGAAGAGAGTAAACAAAAGATAATGCAAAAAGAGAAATTAGAAACACTGTTATATGGATATAGATAGTAAGATACAAGCAATTAAAATGTTTTTAGTCCCTTTAGTCTTATACATAGGTCAGGCATATTTTTATCAACCAGAGGAGAAGTTGTGGTTATCAATTAATAAAGAGCTGAAAGATTTTATCTGGGAGATGAAGACAAGAGTCAAGTGGCATAAGCTGATTCTTCCATTTGAGTAGGGCAGATTGAAATTACCTGAGTTGAATGGGTATTTCAGAGCTACACAGTTAAGGCCTCTATACATAGCGCAACCAGAAACTTATAATTCAAAGTGGAAAGGGATGATGATGAAATGGAAGAAGCTCAAGAAACAAGGAGAGAGTGGGATTTTGGATTCAAACCTTTAGGGAGAATAAGAATGATACAGAATATTATATTCATAAAGCAGCCGAAAGTAGTCTGAGAGCTAGACCAACACAGGAATGGAAAAAGGAGATCCTTCTGATACGGATGACTGCAACTAGAGATACAGACAGCAAACAAGAGGGTAATGGTCTTTATTGAAGAAACTGGTAAAGGAACCAAGGTATTGGGAGCAAATAACTACAGAGGGAAAGGTAATAGAATGAGAAGATGTCAATAATTTATTTGGACTGCAGGCGAAGGACTCCCTTCCCTGTCAGGGATTGATATTAGAGTATAGGCAAAAAGAAAAAGATAGGGTAATCCTAATGAAAGATCTGCTGTAGTAGAGATTTGAGTTGAATCTAGAACAGAAGCTGCTCTTAAAACAAAAAAGGGGATATAAAATATTGCACCATAACTATAGGAATCAATCAGCTGAGGTTAGAAAAGACTGGAAAGATAAACTGGATAAGCAATTTGCAAGGAAACAATAGGACATGTGTATGGCTCCCAGATATGCAACGAAGTCTAGAAGATTCAGGATTTTTACTTAAAAGTATTTGCATAGGTTTTTGTAACCCCAATCAGACTACAAAGAATTTTTCCTCAGATACATGGCAAATGGTGGAGGTGTGATGGAGAAGAAAGAAGTAACTGGAAACATATCTTTTTGGGAGTATAATGAGTTGGCAGATTTCAGCCAAATGTATTTCTGAGTTAACAAGCTTTGATGTGTAAGGAACCCTTTCCAGTTTTCCACAAAGCAGGGTTACCTCTGTATTAACCCCTCCTTTATGCGAAAGGTGGTGTCTGAGCTGTTACTCAGTCAGGCTGTAAATCATCCAGCTTTTTTCCCATCATCTCGGAATAAGGGTAAGAGGCTGCTGCAGTCATTGCATGCCCACATGCAACTCACATTTTACTTGGATAAAACAAAACAAAATATTACTTGAAATCAGACAAGCTTTGCGTCCTTTGCAAAAGGGAAAGAGGAGAGAGGAGAAACATTTGAGCAAGCTATCTCAAAATAGATTGCAAATTGTATTTCTTTGTCATCAGTATTATGGGATGCCACCTGGCAGTGCCATTGCACAATTAATAGGGCTACTAATACCATAAACAGCCTTCCTCAGTAGATTCTCTACACAGAACATACTATAGGCAGCAACCTGGACCTCTGTACATACATTTGCTAAGCATTACAGCCTAGTGCTATGTTCAGGGCCAGGGCTGTTTTGAATAAGCCATCCGAAAGGTGCTGATTTCCCTTGGACCAGCTACTGGCCAGCATTCCAACTCCTTTTAGTTTTGGGAGTCTTACAAAGAGTTATTACTACAACAGTGAACTGTGAAGCACATTGTGCAGTCGTGTAAAGTACGTACCATAAATTTAGACACCTGTTTACCATAAATGTGGGTGTTAGTCAGTTCACTGTTGCAGTACTATTCACCCTCCCTCCTACTTCATATTCCTTTGACTTGACCCCAGGTAGGTCCCATAGATATATTTCCCTGATACAGTCTGGGGAAACACCTCAGTAGACCTTACTCCAGCTTTCCAGGAAAGAGTGCAAGTTCAGACTGGGACAATAAAGAGCTGAAGCCTTTATACAGTCAAACATCAGAGAGAGATGTCAATCACAGGTCCAAGGGAGAAGATAAAATCATAGATATTTGGGCCAACCTTGGGCTTCTACAAGGCAAGAAACCTAAAGTGTCATTATTGCCACAGTTTAATCTACTTAGAACTTCTACATTTATGCTAAGTACCTAACACAACTGTACTTTTATGTTGCAAATGGAAAATGTTATTGCTGGTTCTGAATATTTACTTCCTGGTTGTGAGGGGGTGGCTGGTAGTATCAGAGTCACAGACGCAGTGTGATGTACAGAGGAGCATGATGGTGAGTAGGGAAGGCATTGAAGTTTTGTTGAGTTGAACCAAATGTTTTTGCTAGTAATAAGCAGAGAAAATTATATGGATAAAGTGTCTGTTTTCAGAAGCATCCAGTAGTTAGCATCTCAATAAAAAAAATAATGTTCATCACAGAGATATTAGCTATAGTATAGTGTGGTGAAACCACTGTTTTTTAAGGCATTGTATATCAGAACTGTAAGTAATTTGGGACTGAGAGTAAGTTGATTTAACAATTGAGACGTGAATTGGCATGCAGATTTGTTGACTTATTTGGTAGGCAGACGAAAGCGCTAAATAAAGTGTGTTTTTTGGTTTTCCACCAGTGTGCCATACTGCTCTTATTTGGTAGGTATGCTAAGGACCATCCGTGGAGTAATTGTTCTATTGCACATATGGTATTATGGCTTAAAAAAGGTAGCTTTACAATTTTGCACTTATGGTACAAGTGAAGAGGAGATTAAACACTATTTCATAGAGACTTGCAATGCAGTGTCTGTTGGTAGACTGCTGAATGGAGAATCAGAAGCACTAGTCGCATTAAATATCAAGAACAAAGAGTTATGTAATTATCAAGTGCATGCCTAATGAATGAATTGAGAGATCTTTTCCAACACCAGGGACAGTCTAAAGATTTTTTATTTGGCAAACTGGATCATTTGATTATTGGAGCTTCATATAAAAGATGCAATGAGTATGGTAATAAAGGGCATACTGAAAGAAATGCAAACCTTTAAAAAGAAGGCCATGTGAGGTGGGACTATTATTTTCAGGGAAGAAACTGAATCCAATGATGTGTGTGAACAAAGGGATGAAGGTGAAGGGGAAATCATTAATGATGAACAAAGTGAAAATGTACATATAAATGAAATTGTAGATAAAAATGTCATTAGAGGTAACGGTAGAAAAAAAATGAAACTGAAAGTTGTGTTGAGACTGTAGAAATATTGGGGGGTGAGAAAATGTAACAAGAAAATACTTTGAAAGTTAACCCATTATGCTTAATAATACATATGAGGTATTGAAAACAGAAGTATTGTGCCATATGATATAAATGGGGGTGCTGATAAGGTGGCCTGTTAAAATGTAAGTACAGAATGTAAAAGGAAGATGAAAAGCAGGTTAAGAAGGTCCAAAGTAAAGACGCTGGATAATGTATCTATTATATCTGTTAATTTTAACAGTTTTATAAGTGATATAGGAAGATTATTATTCTTAAATGGTGCAAGGAGCGACAACATTGCATAATTTGGTTGTTGGATACAAGATGCATAGTAAGAATAAAACAGCAGTTTGAAATATTATAGAATGAGAAAGTAATTTGGGCAGACAGGTTAGAGTCTTCTCCTGGGATGGCAGTTTTACTTGGGAATAAATGTGACAGTGAGGGACGTAATAATAATAAGGGTGAGTGGAGGGATAGTAATAGATGTAAGAGTTAAAGGACAAGTACTTAAGTTGATTCCAGCAAATGTAAATTATTCTGACAGAGTGCAGGGTGAAGTTTTTTGAAAAAATAAGTCAGTTTTTCATGGTAAATATGGAAATCATAGGGGTTGTGAGCTGTGTTCATAGAAGTAGTAGCCTCCTGCAAGATATGAGGTTGTGTAGATAGTTTGTGAAAATTGTGAAGGTGGATAAGGAATGTGGCTTTATAGGTTCATAGGTAGGTACTTGGCCCAAGGGCCTACGTAAGCCTAGCCAACAGGGTTCCCTGGCTTACGCCACCCAAGAAAGTTATTTTCCTGTGCCACTGTCAAGCAGAGACACATAAGTGATCTCCGGGGTGTATTTCCTATTTCCCATCCACTCATCAAGATTTTTCTTGAAGAGTGCTAATGAAGAAGTTTGCTTGACATAGATGGGTAGCCTGTTCCAGAGTATGGGAAGTATCTGGGACAGGAATCTATCCCTCCAGCATGTCCTGTTTATTGTGGTGACAAGGTTTAGGTCCCTAGAGCGTGTAGCTCGGAAGGATTGGGATTTCTTTAAGTGTAGCATGCCCAACAGCTCTGGGTTTGACATAGCTTTATATGTCAGGCAGAGATCACCTCTGAGTAGGCGATATGCGATGGAGTAAAGTTGGAGTTTTTTGAGACGGTCAGTGTAGGGCATCTGTTTGAGGCCAGTAATCCTCTTTGTGAGGTACAGAACCTTTAGACAGCAAACAAACCAGCAAAAGTCCAGCAAGTAACCACAGGAAATCCAACAATGTAGAAACCAAGGTGATTCTGAAGAGGTCTCCAGGTGGGAGACGAAAGCGCTCAATCTTGTGTATTCTGTATGTTGGAATAAACTTTTTCGTATTACACAGCCGTGGAGTTGGGAGTTTGGTTTCTACATTGTTGGATTTCCTGTGGTTACTTGCTGGACTTTTTCCTCTTTGTGAGGTACTTCTGTGGCCTTTCCAGGTGCTGCAGATGTCTTGTGAGGTACATTCCAAAAGGGGCATTGTACTCTATAATGGGTCTAATGAGTGTCGAGTTGAGGGGAACAATAACCTCTTTTTTCCTGGATGAGAACCCTTTTTTGATGAGGTGTGCCACATGGAAGGACTTCCTGACTACTGTGGCGATGTGGCTATCAAAGGACAGACTACTGTCCACCTGGGTCCCAAGGACTCTTATCACACATTCGGTGTTAAGTAGACTGCTGTCTATGTAGTAGTTCATGGGTACAGAGTTTTTACCAAAGGGGATGACAGTGCACTTTTTGGCATTGAGCTTGAGGCCATGGCTATGACACCAGGCATCTGTCTCGGCAAAGCCTTTCTGTAGGATTTCCAGATCATTTGGGGACTCGACTATGGTTCCTAGTTTGCAGTCATCTGCGAACTTTGTTAGCCATAGGCCTTCTGTGTTAGCCTGTACTTCAGAGAAGTAGATACCAAACAGGAGAGGACCCAGGACTGAACCCTGTGGTACTCCTCTTGTCACTGGTTTGAGGTCAGATTTGGAGTGTGCAACTTTTACAGTGTGGGTTCTGTCAATGAGCCAGTTGGCAACCCATCTTGTGACGTAGGGATTTGTACCTAGTTTAGTGAGTTTAGCTATAATTCCAGAATGAGGGATGGTGTTGAAAGCTGTGGCGAGGTCAAGATAGGCTGTGTGAACCATCTCACCCTCATCTGCAGCTTTGGTGACTGCCTCAAAGAAGTCTATCAGGTTCAGGAGGCATGATCTGCCTTTCACAAACCCAAACTGGGTGGGATTCAGAATTTAGAGGTTACCAATGTCTTTGTTTATGAGTTCCATAATGATACATTCCATGGCCTTGCAGACCAGGCTCGTCAGGCTAATAGGGTGATAGTTCCCGGGATCAGTGGTGGCTCCCCCCTTTGTGGAGTGGGATAACTGTTGCTGTACGCCATTCAGTGGGCACAAAGCCTGATGTGAGGCTATGACTGAACATGGTGCTTAGGTGGGGAGCCAGTTCGTTCTGAAGTACGTGTAAAATGCAGCCTGGGATGTTGTCCATGGATGCTGTGTTTTTGGCTTTAGTGAGTGCAGCTTTTACCTGTGTAGTTGTGATTACAGGGACTCTGCATTCTTCCTGTATATATATGGGCCCTTTAGGGGGTGTGGGGGGGGGTAAAGTTAGCACTGAACCTACAATCTGCCAGGATGTTGGAAATATCAGTTGGTTCTGTAATTTCCGTGCTGTTGTGCTATAACTCAGAGCAGATCTGGGTGTTGCCATTGAGATTCTTGACATAGCTATAGAATGCTTTGTGGTTGTCCTTAGAATCAGTAGCGATTTTGTTTTCGTAGCTAGCTTTGGAGGATCTTATAAGGGATCTCAGCTTCTTACTGAGGCTGACCAGGGAGCTCCTCCACTCATGGGATTTTACTCTCTTTTGTAACAATTTCTTCCTTCTGTTGTACAGTTTGTTTATGGCAGGGGACCACCAGATTGGCTTCCTTTTTTTTGGAGGATAGCGTCTTGGTTCTGTTGGGATAGCACAATCCATGCACTCATGTAAGTGCTTATAGAGTGTATTTGTGTAGGATTCAGCAGTCATAACTGTATTGTCCATCTGCATGGGTGTCATGAACTAACATCGGTATTAGCACTGCAGACTGTCCAGCATGTACCATCCCCAGCACCTGCAGATATATCTGCTGCAGCCTTGTCTAGAAGCTGTTGACTGGCTGCCTTTTTGGTTGCTCGATTTTGGCAGAAGGACATACAGTCCATAAGGCTCTTAACACAATCCATCACGTATATGAGACTACTCCAACATATTCCTTTTCCTCAGAATCTTCCCTGTGATGAAAAGTAAGAAGCATAAAAGTAAGAGAAGACACCTGCACTACACATGTGGAGTTTCCCATTCCAGAAAAGGTACAATTTCCCTAAGATTCCTGCAGAACACAACAAACTCTGGAAGATATTTGAAATGATGAGGCAAATGGGTGGGTGGCTCACAGACGCCATAACATATCCACAAAGGATCCTGTGAAAGGCTTTTTGGTTCTCCTGCCTTTCTCATCCATGTTGCTACCTGCTGACAATGGGATGGCTGTTGTTATCAAGACCACATGGCAAGCACCTGATTTTGCAGCACCTCTTCTGAGGAAGCTATGCAAGATCTTTCGGTCTCCTGGGGACAGTAATTTCTTGATGCATTCGGGGGTAATAGATTCTGTTATCTCTGAGGCAACCTTTAAAAAGGCTCCTAATATGCAAAACCTTGTTGACCATCTTCCAGATAGAGTCCAGAATAATGGGGTGTTTTGGTAAGCAGGTCTACATGGCCTGTACCTTTGAGGTGCTAAATTATTTATGTTATTTCTTTTGCTTCCAGCAAGAGCTAGCTGATAAGGTGCCCAAATCACTGGAAGAGTTACCAGACAGTGATATACACACAGGCCTATGCCTTCTGTAGCAAACCTTCCCATGCGATTGGCACATAATTCCATAGATGGTACAGTTAGGGCAGTAAGTACTGGCTTAACTCCTGTCTGCCATATATGGTTGTGCCTCATTGACTTTTCCTGAGATAAAACATCCTTAACTCCTTTCTCAATGAATCCATGTTTTTCATTTATGTTGTTAAGTAGAAACTGAAAAATATAGAAAAAGAAGGTAAAATCCTCAGTGCTGTTGGTGTGAAATTCAAGACTAAACAACTCCCCTTATTTTGGATGCAGAAGAATCCACATCAGGTGTGGTAAAGGCATGATAACATCAAGGAAACCAGATATCTTGGAGGAACCAATGGTGGTCATGATAACTTCCAGAAAGGATACCAGCCCAGAGTCAGTGGTATTCAACAACGTAGTTCTGTGACAGGATGCTGTTGGGATAAAGCAACCCTGCTGTTACTAACACTAACAGCTTGATCAGTGCTGTCATTGTTAATGAGTTAGTATATCTGGCTACCATTTCTAATTCAACTTTCATCAAGGCTCTGATTTATTTCTAGATTAAAGGTTTGCATGGCTTTTCTGAGCAACAAATTCCAAATGCAACCACCTTTCAATGATTCATTTCCTTCATTTTGTGCTTGAAAATTTACTTTAGCTCCTTTAAATGCACTTTTAGTCAGACTTTTTGAAGAACTTGCTGTATAACATGTCTTCTCTAGTCACCATTAGTTATGCTAAAATAATTTTTGAATTACAGGCCTTGTAAACCATCTCCTTACCTAATCTTGCAGAAAATGACACTGCTGACCAGATCTTCCTTTATTCTTAAGTTAGTCATCAAAACAAACTAATCAGTCAGTCTGCATTTTCCCAACTATCCCAGTAGTTCTGGATGTTCACGCGCTATTGATGTTCACATATATGTCATATTCCTGATTCACCTTCATTAGTTTTGTTTTCTTCCAAAAATTTGTAGTGTAAGGCCAGTTTATCTAGATGGTTTTCAGATCACATTAGGTTCTTCAATTAAAAATGTAATTAATTACATCCTGTGCTTGCAGGTGCATTCAAATAGAGGAGCGGTTATGTCTTTCATATTTTCAGAAGTGCATTATAGGTGATATTTTTTACAGCTTCTGCACTGACTTCTATGAATGTTTCACAGGATCACAAGACACTATAAGCTATGCATGCTCTCTAGATCTCCAGCTTCCTTTAGAACCAAGATAAGTTCCCATGTAGGCTACTTAGGAGGATAAGCTTTCGGGGCACTGTCATTGGTTAAAGAGGATAGGCTTTCTCATTCCAAATGTAAATTATGTGTATTTGCCATAATAATAGATCTGATTGAGCAGGTCCATCCTTATCAGCCTAACCACCCTTTCTTCCCTCTGCCTGTTAGCAGACGTGGTCGATGGGTGTATTGCTTTTTCTTGTTTATGATGGTTTATGTTGCCCTTCTCTCATGAGTGGCATATCTTAGATCTGAAGAAAAATTTAGACCACAGATACACTTTCACTAAACCAAGAACCACACGTAATGAGTGTATAAAACACAACACCAACCTAGTAGGAATGAACCTGCTACAGCTGTAGAGAAAAGATGTTTTATTGGTGTAGACCACAGAATCATATGGGTAAAGTGCAGGCATTGGAAACGTGGGAAAGCTTTAAATGTTGAGCTGACTGAAAGCCTGCAGTTTCAGTCCTACTAGTTAATGAGAACATGTAACTTTAGATATTCATCATAGTATTGCAGTACTGATTCTTGTTTCTTTCTGCCATGCAGAAGCTCATAGTCATCCAAATACCAGAGTCTTTTTACCATCCCCCAGCCAGTGGACATCTGTGTGAACCAATGCCCAGATGTTGGGGTATAAAATGAGCATCAACCAGTATCTTCCTCATTTCTTTCTTGCTATGTAGTCTGATGCTCAACACTACTTTACTTTGTGTTGACAGTCTGCTGATCAGCTTGAATTGCCAGATACTTCATTTAAGTACACCACTGGGGACCTTTTTTCTTGTTAAGGTTCAAGAAAGTAGATCGTTGTCTTTTTTGTGGAAATCAAATTCTCCACAAAGGTTTTCATTCTCATTGCCTTTTTTGTGTGTAGGCATCAGCACGATGTTGATGATGGTCAGTATTATTCAAGGTTCAGATAAAAAAAAAACATGCATACAGACCTAGATCCTTCAGTTACATATGGAATCTAACAAAGAATCTAGTAAGGCAGACCTGTCGCATGCCAAGGCATCTGCCAGTTTCCAGCCTTTCCTGACAAAAAAAGTTAGGATAAACATCTGAAGAAGAGGGATGTTGGAGATTCTGAGGATATTTCTTTGTCCAGGCTCTTTATCAAACATTGTGTCTCTGACATAGCTGAGGCATGTCCAAAAATTCAAGATGTTAACCTTGCAAAATCTACTTCCCTGCATCTTTCAAGGGACATGGGCGGTAACTCTGGATTTAAAGGATGCCTACCTTCATGTTCCTAAGGCCCAGGAACATGGGAGGTACCTACATTTTCAGGCAGGTACATTACATTGCCAATTTTGTGCCTTACCATTTGACTTCTCTATTGCTACAGGAGTTTTCAACAGTGTTAGTACATTATTTAAGACTAGTAGTACCTTTATGCCTAAAGTAGTTTTCTGTTTCATTGAATTAATCCATTTATCTATCAGTGTTTCCCCTCTCCCCTCAGTACAAGAATAAAGATGAATGGCTGCTTTTTTTAAACTGTAGTTATCCCCTTCTGCTAGGCGTCCATTCTCCGTAAGTGTCTACTTACCAGCCCTTTATACAATTCTCCGGCTTCCTGGTGCCTTTCCCTGCCTACTCTATTTTAGTCTTCCCCCTACCTAATTTCCGGCCAGTAATTTTTATAGGGCCCCTTCCTCTCCTGGGCACCATTTTTAAACTGTAGTTATCCCCTTCGGCCAAGCATCCCTTGTCCGTAACAATCTGCTCACCAGGTATGTTGAGCAAATAGACTTTGAATACTGTTTTTAGCTACTTATTTGTATCGATTTTATATTATCTGGTGTTTCACATTGATTTTTAACTGTAGCTGTTTTAAATGTTGTATTCCACTCATTCTGTACCGTGTATGTTTCATTACACTGCTGCCTCTAGCAGCAGCTATTTGTACATATACGAGAGCAACATTTTGTATTGTAAGTAGGCTACTGTAGGATATGTGTGCTCTCAGGCTCAGTTAGCAGCTTAATGTTATGTTAACATCCTTGCATTCACTATTTTTACGGCTAGAGCAACTACGACAAACGTGCAGCAATTTAGGAATATATGCTGCTCATACCCTGCATTTTCCCCTAAAGTGTAGTTCACAACAACTAAGTGGTGTCGCCACTAAATTAGAAGCTGCATTAATCGACTCAGCAGTGCATTCTACTACTTTGCACAATCAAGCGGTATTTATTACCCACGTCTATATGACATAATCAAAGTCTTAAAACATTGAATCTGATATGGTCGAAACCATATCATTAATGTTTTAAAACTTCAAGTATGTAAAAAAAAAAAAATAAAAAAAATAACTTACCTAAGTGTTTCAAGCAGGGGGGGCAAACACCCCTGCACCCCCCACTACTTAAATATACCAACTCTGAGATCGCACTACAGTGCAGTAAAGGGAAATCTTCCCTTACATAGATTTCCGTTAAAATGTTCAATGTTTCAAAACTTCAGTGATATGGTGCCGACCATATCCGTTTCGAAGTTCTGAAACTTCAACGAATCGATATAGACCCTTATTACCCACTTAAGGAGGAGGAGTAAACTATGGCCCAAGCTGCTCCTCTTCTATACAATCTATACAAACTAGCATGTTGTTGTTAAATCATATGCAGTGCTATCTTTATTTTCTGCTAGAGGCATGGCTTGGTAAACAAGGGTTTATTCCCTTCATTTATTGTATAAGTGAATCTACTGATAAACTGGCAGTACATGTAATTGTGTTATAACTTCTTGCAGGTCTTAGGCACTTATCTTTTGATATAATGCTTAGCTCCATCTTATCCTACCAGTTTTTAGCTGCAGCCCGTATCTTGAATATATGATTTGTACTGTGTATTAACATGTGCACTCTAGTCATGTGCACTCTAGTGATGTAGTGGCTGATTGTAAACTGACCTGTTGTGATTATGCTTACTGAATGTTGTTTCTCCACTACTGTAGCTACCTCACTGTAGTCCTTAGCCGTTTGCATACATGTTTTGCTCACTTTTGCAATCTTTACCTTCCAGCTCTTTATACAATTCTCCAGCCTCCTGCCCGAGAGCATTAACCCCAGGACTACTGGGACCTTGCTGACCAACAGCTGCTTTCAGCTATTTCTGGACCCACTGCTACCTTCTAAGAAAGCCACTCCAAATTATTTCTCGTTACTCCCTGCTACTTACCTGTTTTCTAGCTCTTTTATGCTAGTCCCCTTGACCATCACCTTGTCCTACTATTGACAAACTTGTCTTCCTATTATTTCTTTCTTTTTTCTTATCTTTCCCCATCTTTAGCTACAATTTTCTTGATGTCATTTTCTTCTCTTCCTTCTTGTACACAATAATTTCTACCCAGACTGTCTTTTTTAGTGAGTCACTAATTGTCTCTCGCAGTGCAGATTCTCACCCTTGGTCTAGCCCTGCTTGGTCAACCACACCCACGTAGGCAGCAATTAACAACCCATATCTCAATTAGCCCACCCGTTTCTAACCTGTGCACCATACTTCCTCGCACCACTCACTGTCTAACACTATTTCTCTTCTTCAACGGGCATAACTATTGTCCTTCCTCGCTATATACCCTACCCTTTACTACATATTCTTATTTCCATTCTGTTCAAATTTTCCCATTTCTTATTTTTCAAACTCATTAGCAACATTTCAAACACATTACCATCCATTCACTGACTCTACAATGTATCATGTAAACTATGCTTTACCTCTCCCTGCACTATTAGCCCTGCTACTTCTTGCCCTCCATGCTACCTCCTTCCCATCAAACCTTCCCCCTTATAATCACTGCCCAGCATTGTCTGTACCTGATGAGCACCACCATTTCAAACCTACTATATCTCCCCATATCTCTATAATATTTCCCCTACTCTACTCTTCCCTCTTAAATATTTCTACCCCAAAGTTCTACCACCACATTATATATCTATCACAGTCTGTTTTCTAAACTGAAACATCTTACCTCCACTGCCTTACTCGCATCAAACTCCAGTGTGATATCCATCCTAATCCAGGCCCCATCCCTTCCTCCCAAACCTATTACACTGACACATCCACTAACCCCACACCTTGCTCCTGTCTACCACTAAAAAAGGTAACTCTGACTTGCTTATCATTAATGCCAGTCTAAGAAGCCTATTAAACCAAGTCCACGAATTTAGGGCCACTATTGCACTATACACCCCTGACATATTTGTCATTACTGAAATATGATTTAGGCCACATATTAAATCTGAGGAATTTCTTCCTGGTGACTGTAGTATCCTGAGAACTGACATAGTAGCTAAACGTGGAGGTGAGATTGCCATATTATTTAAAGAAAATCTTAATTTAGTACACCCCAACAATACCCCACCTGATATCCCTAACCTTGAAATTTTGACAACACACCTTGAACTAAATAACCATACGTCCATTATCTTTATTGCTTCCTACCTACCCCCTGCAAAAAACCTCCAAAGTATAGAAAACATTCTAGAATGAGCCTCTACCAATTTCACCCATGAAACTATAATACTAGGAGACTTCAATCTTGACTGGATCACCTGCTGTTCTAATACCCCTACAAACGTCATTAATCTTTATAATTTCTGTCAAATAATTTCTAGACTGGATTTTAACTAACACGCCCAATATTACATATGACGCTGGGTGCCTCCCTGGCACACTAAAAGATCACTTCCCTACCTACTTGTTTAGAAAGCATTTTTATAATTTCTCCAGTACTTCATTTTTCTACATTTGCAACAAAAAGCATTTCTCTCCATCATTGTTTAACTCTCGACTTCTACAATATGATTAGACACCCTTAAAACATCTTCCACTTGATAGCACAGTTCAGTATTTCAATACCTCTTTCCTTCAAATACTCAATGAACTAGCCTCCATAAGAAAAATACGCACCAACTTTAACAGGCTTCCCTGGCTATCAAAAGACACACTTCCTCTACTAAAACAGATGGATAGAGCTTGGTCTCACTATCAAATCAGTAGAACTAAAGAAAACCTCACTACCTACCAGCAACTTACAAATTAGACTAAAAAACTAATTAAACAATACAAAAAACCCACTTCCAAGCAAATCAGCTAAAATACTAGAACAACCCCAGAAGATTCTGGCAAACAATTAATCTCCTCCTTAACCCAGGAAAACCCACTACCCCAGCACCAACACTGGCCAACCAAAACAAGTCCATAGCCTCTCAGTTTAACTCCCACTTTATTAACTCAACCTCCCTACTCAGCAACACCCCCAGTTAACCTCCTACCATACCTCAAACTCCTGACAAAAACACTATCCTTTTCCAACTCAAACCTATTCAAACCAACTGTATTAAAACTCTTATTACCAAACTAAAACCTTGCACAGTAGCCACTGACCAGCTACCTAGCGACTTTCTTCAACTAGCTATCTCTTCCATAGCTTACCCTATTTCTGTTGTAATCAACCGCTCTATCTCTGAACAGTTGTAGCATCCCTCTGGAAAATAGCTCACTTAATACCCTTACATAATGGCGGCCACTCAACTGATATATCCAACTATAGACCTATAGCCATACTGTCCCCACTTGCCAAAATCTTAGAAAAAATTTATACATAATCAAATATTAGACCATTTCTTGACCAGTAATCTACTATCCAAAACACAACACAGCTTCCGGCTCAAGCATAGTACCAGTACAGCGCTCACCAGCTTTACTGACACTGTATACCAGCTTAAAAACAAAAACCGGCTAGTATCTGCTATCTTTCTAGATATGTCAAAAGCATTTTACACTGCATCACATCAAATACTGCTAAACAAATTAGCCATCTACCACTCTAGCTCTGAAACCCTAAAGTGGTTTCATAGCTACCTGACTGACAGAAAACAAGCCACTCTATGGGAAAATAAACTCTCCACTCAACTCCTTGTAAGCGTAGGAGTCCCACAAGGCTCAGTCCTCTGTCTATTCCTGTTCACGATCTTTACTAATGACCTTCATACTGCAGCTAACCCAGCCTCAATTGTACAATATGCTGATGATGCTTCCCTGATCTGCTCTGCCCCCACTGTCAAAGAACTCCAAGAAAAAATTGAAGCAGCCCTCCACAGTATAGAAAATTATCTAACTCTCCATCAACTTATACCTAACCCAAAAAAAACAGGCTTATGGTCTTCCACCAAAACCCAACATCTTAGAATCTACCTCCTATCTGTAGTTCCTTTTCTAATGGCACTATAATAGAGACAGTAGAACATACAAAACCTCTGTGTTACAAGTGATAGCAGACTGAGGTTTGATAAACACCTTGTTCTAACCATTAAAAAGATGCATGCCAGACTGGGTTCACTATACAGAGCAAAAACATTTTCACTGACCAAGCCAGAATTGCAGCAGCTTGAACCCATCTATTATCGTCCCTTCTATAGTGTTCTCAAATATTCACCAACCTTCACAAATCTGACCTAAATAGCCTTGAATCTTGCTATAACAAAATTGCTCAATTCGCCTCAAATCAACCTCAAAGATCTCATCACTGTACTGCACTAATATAGCTAAACTGGCTAGAGCTCCCACATCTCCTTACCCTGACTCTGCTACTAACTACCCATACAGTCCTATACAAACCTGAAAACTGCCCACCTCTATCAGATCTAGTCCAACCCTATAGTAACCTAACATCCCTTAGATCTGCTGACAAAGTATTGTTAAAAGTTAGTAAAGCCCAAAACACTTATGGCACCTCCTTTTTCTCCCATGCAATAGCCAAGCAGTGGAACTCTCTTCCCCAACATATTCTCACCATCAATAACACACTAGCATTTAAACAGGCCCTAAAAGAATATTTTTCTAAACAAAGGCTCTGCTCCTGTACAAACCCAGGCTAAACACATCTACCCACAAATATCTATATCCACCTTCTACCTTCCTTTCTTAGTCACTCCTGGCTTTTTGAATCTCCATCCACAAATATCTGCATCCACCTTCTTACCTTCCTTTCTTAGTATCTCCTGACTTTTTGAATCATTCTCCCAAAATAATTGCAGAAAAGAATGATGCATGGAAAACTGATATAGTTTGAAATGTTTTTGACAGTTGCTTAATATATTTCAATATGGCTAACTTTTTGATGCTCCTGATTTTTAACACTATGGTCAGAACTTGTAATTGTTATTCTTTTATATTATAGGTTTATAGATTAGTACTAAGCTAACTACCCTTGCGAGCCATTTTAAACCTAGCCAATTATTCCTTGTGAGACTTGAACCCTGCACTTTGTGTTCGTAAGGCAAACACCTTAACCATTAGGCCACCCTCCTAATCCTCCCTATATGACCTATAATTATTGTAACATGCATATGTCATTTGTAAATTCTGTTGTAATCTACCTTGGAGCTTTTCTCCCCATGTCTCCACTGAAAACAGGTTTCTGGCCCAGCCAGACACTAACCGGTTAACAAACAAAATAATTAAATACATGGAACATTTTCAGGCAGCTGAGAGATTGTTTATGAGACAAATGATACCAGTTATTTACCTGCTTCATGACAAGACTTCCATTAGCTAAATAAGTTATATGTGGTTCCCTCAATGTATTGTGTTTTTCTATGACAGATATACAGTAAAACTTTGCAAAGACCTGTCAAGGCACACTCCAGCATGGTCACTGTCAGTTCTCAGCATTTCAGAAATATGTCATAGAAGCAGCAACATGAAACATTTCAAAAAACATTATGCATAGGGACCTAGATCCTTCAGTTACATATGGAGTCTAACAAAGAATCTAGTAAGGCAGGTCTGTCTCATGCCAAGGTATCTGCCTGTTCCCAGGCTTTCCTGACAAAAAAAGTAACTGCTATCATTTGTCTCCCAAAGTCACATATCTTGTCTGGTGGGAGAATAGAATTCAGCACAACAACTCTGAAAGGGGGTCTCATAGCTGACAGACTCCTTTTTTAATTAGGAATCAGTTCTTATGTTATGAATTACTGCCCACATAACTCCTCAGATGTTAGTTAACATGACTGTGAGAGGTGAGCACTGTAAAAGTAGATTTGTGATGGAGATGTCTTGACAGTAAGACTTCCAATTCATGACTGCATAAAAATGTATCGCATACATAATTTGACTTGGTGTCTTGTTGATTCATTAGGCTGTAATTTAACAAACAGCAGGCTGCAGGCCATTTGAAGTAATATTAAAAAATGTTAATATATAGTTGATTTAGTGGAGGTAAAAGAAAATTATATTATTTTTCGTTAAGCAATTACTTTTTACTTCTCAACCAGTACCACTGGATAGAAAAATTTTAGTTAGGTACATACCTGTTGGTTTTTTACATCATTGTTTAGTATACCTGCCCTGTTGAAACAGAGCAAGAAATGTGCTAGTTGTCACTGTGACATATTTCTGCAGACCATAGTCTCCATAATGCCATTTGCAAGGACAGGGTACCCTCTACCTTTGGAACTAGCTAGGCAGGGGTTAAGGGATGTTCCTCAATCCCCTCCTTACTAACCAAATTAATCGAAACTAGAGATTGCAAATCTAATTGACCATGGATATGTCCTGTTCTCAAAACACTGTAGGTAGGCATAGTAAAACTTTTCTGCTCACTGTTTAGCATGATTTCTGTTATAGTAACTGCATTTTCTTCTTCTTTAGGAGTGACTATGAGGAAATGCCACTACAAAATGGTAAGCCTCTTAATAAGAACAAGTACCAGGATGAATCAGACAGTGACTAACGGACTGAAGATCAGGTTTCCAAGTATGGGGAAGCTTAAGTTTCTGCCACCAACATTTTCAGCCTCCTCATTACTTTTGCTTGTCACAGAATATATTGCCACAATAAACTGTTTTATTATTTTGTATGCATACCTATTTGTTTACCATGTTAAAGATGAAGAAAGGATGATTGCTCAAGTGGAGGGGAAATGAAGGCAAAACACTACTGAAATAACTTGGTAAAAAACAAATGTGATTAATAATAAGATTTTGTAAAAGTGACATTTCCAGGGAATATAGCAGACAGTGTACATTTTTTGACAGTACTTATGAAACTGCTTTAACCTACTACCCATTACAGAAAAGTGTCTATTCTTCAAGTGACAAATAGGACTTTGTTTAATAAAGCAGGCATGCACATACTTCTAATCATGGCTCATAGCAAGAATAGTATGAAGTGATTTTCTATGCTTTTATCCTTATGTTTAACCGATAAGGTTATGGTAGTCGGGGAGTTGTAGACTGCAAGGTTTACTGTCTGTCAGACATTAGCAAAGACAGAGATGTATTCTGTACGTGTGAGTAATGGCTTTAAAAATTGAGAATCCTGCCTGTAGGATTACTCACTGGGGTTTCGCTGTTGATTTTTTCTCTGTAATGGTCAAGTATTGTCTTGGAACTCATTTGTATTTTGATGTCAGTTTGTAAGTTTTTTTTCCAGATAAACACAGTAAATGAAGTGTATTTTAGAATGTGATGCAATTACAGAAATGGTTACTTGCAGTTGATTTAGCTACAACTTTCTGTTAAAGTGGGACTCAACAGGCCAAGGGAGCTTTGCTTAAACATGGAAGCAGGTGCAATGTGCAAAATAATGAATTTACTTTTAGTCACAACATTGTTTGAATTGTCAAAATTACAGTTAACCTGCACAATTATTGAGAGTAAACCTCATGCTTTTGGTAAATAATGATTGTCATTCTTACTGCTTAAAACCTTTATTTTACAGCTTTCCTGACCAGATGGTCCTGCTTTATGTATCAATCATGTCTTTCTACAGTGTATCTGGAGCCATCATATGATTTAATGCCCTTCATCCTTTTTTTTCCTGCACTTGGGAGGTGGCTCTGGGGCAAATGCATCTGATGTGATGCTGGGTAAAATGAATGAACAGTTCAGGATGTCACACTAACAAGGAGGAGGTGTGTTCTGCATTCCATTTCTCAAAATACCATTTCCTTTCATTTCTTTCCATACTGGCCCACAGTGTACACTACTCACAGTTTTTGCAGCAGCACAGCTGCCTACCTCATCAAACTTCAGCGTACGACTTTCTTGTGACCGCTGTGAATTCATTCTTTGAAACTGTATGGGGCTGGAATGAATCAGAGCAAATACTGGGTCTTCCTTGTACCATAATTCCAGTGACACTAAAAAAGGTTGAAGTTTTTATTTATTTATTTTTAATTTATTTTTATTTTTTAAAAGGCAAGAGAACATTATGTTTGTGAATTATTTTGTAAAATTGGATGTGAACTTTGAACAGAAGTTACTACAGTACCTCCCGTTACACTGATGCAACACTTCAATAATAATGAAGATGATTACACAGTGGTTCCTATGTCTGTATTAGCAACATGTTCACAAAAAAAAAAATTGTATTTACTTGTGTGTAACTTGTTACCAGTTTTGGTGCATGCTGCTTTGCACACAGAACAAGTGTTCCGCACCCACTCTGTAACTTCAGCATATGCTTGAGTACTACTCCATGTGGAAGCAGTTTAGTTAAAGTATGCTGTCTGCTGCAGAAACAATTCTTGATTTATTCCTTTGTTTACAAAAGTGCCAGCTAAAAATCTCTTTAACGGTGTATTTTTAAAAGGGGTTTGTTAAGGACTTGTTTAGAATGGATAGAGGTTCAAAAATTTTCAGTGCAGAATTTTTTTATCTGGTAAAAGGGACTTTGTCTGGTAAGTTTTTATTGCCACAAGTGTTATTTTTTCTTTTGTTTTCTTTTTGTATCTTTAGTTAAATCTTGTAATAGGCAAGTATCTTCCAATGAGTTCAAGATATATTTACTTGTAATATAAGAAAGTGCCTGTAAGTAGTTGGAAGTCTTGAGAATGATTGAATAAAGTATCGATTTACCTATTTATGTGACTTTGCACTTTCTTCAGAAACTTCACTGCTGTTACTTGTGGTAGCTTTGTCAGGAATTGTTTCTTTTTAAGCATGACATGTCGATGATTCATATCAAAGAAAACCATTATACATATTTTGTTTGTATTTAGACTAAGATCCGTTTTATTGAATTTTTCTGTTTACTGTTTTACGAGGATGCAAGTGTAAATTTAATCCTGCGCTTTCATAGAAATGGAATTATGGAAGGGGAGCAGTGCTGACAGTTTTAAAATATACTGTTTATTCTTTAATCATCAGGTAACCCTACTAGGCACAAGTGACTTTTACTTTTCAGAGGGAACCCATGAGCACTCTTGGTTAAGTAGCGTGGTGCACGTGGAGCGATAAGATACACCGTTCCACAATCCGTTGTAAAGTTTGAGGCTAGTGCAATTGCCTTTGATATGTGATGTGAGATAATGGCTTCTTAATACACAGAATAGCATTATTTTACTCAATGTGAGTCTACTACATCGGATTAACCCTGATTCTGTTCATATACACGGATACTTTTAAAATAAGTTGAGCTCTACTACTTGATATTTGCACGTACATTCCTTTTCTTGCTGTAAGTGCCTGTATGGAGATGGTAGTACAGCCTTAGGTTATTTAATAGGTTTTGCTACACTTTTGGCCATTTACTCCTGCATGGAGCTTATAATATAATTATTATGGATTACATCTGTTAGTGTTATAGTACCTGCTGGTACTATTAAACTACTCTTTACTAGGTCTCCCACTGTATGCTGTCCCCTGGTCTTAGGAATTGCTTATCTAACATCTAACTGCAATTATCATCTAGCATGGACCTTGTGTGATGCATATTAGCTACTGAACGTGCCTGTCTAGGTTATCGAAGGCTTATTTGGGTGGGTCTCGTACACTAACTGTTGCAGACACACTAACATATTTATTTTTTGTAGTATTTAATACTAAAATAGACTGAATAACTCTGGTTGGGTTCTATCATATTAAGCTAGTTGTAATGTAATGCGCGTAAATGCATGCTGACCCTGCAGCCTTTTGGAGGCCATTTTTATCAGGTTGTGAGGGGTTTTAAGGAATTTATCAAGCTGCTACACCTTTAATTCCCAGCTAGCTCAACCAGCCATTGATATTATTAGTGTATCTTTGTCTTACCTAACTTGTCTAAATGCAAGGGCATTAAATCTACTTTATCCTTTACAAACCTAAGTATTTGTTGGAACATTTACAAAGTTAATGTATCCCTCTCTGTTAATACCTACATAGAATGCTTAGAACTGTATAGCTGCTGTTGGACACTGCCCAAATTTTCTCTGAACTGTAGTAATCAAGTTGTGAACTACTGTAGTGCCTAAACAGGTCTGCATGCAATATGTGTTATTTGAAATATGATGACATCTTATGATTTTTAGGTTTCACCTGCTGAGGAGACTCTGGCACTTGTGTCTATGGGTATTCACTATTTTGCATCTCCTAATTCCTGAACTGTTAGCCTCATTCACTGTTTTTTTTTTCTTTATTTCTTTCATGTACCAGCTTTTGAATTCCTGCTAGTCCCAGCTCTAGCCTACCTGATTGTGCCCTGCTGGAAGCCACGGAATTAACTCCTGAACAGAGAATAACTCAACCCACTCCCCGAGAATCCTTTTTGTCCCAGAAAAGAATACAGTGAAAGTATGTCTTCTAATGCTGTTATTGCCTAGCTAAATACATCTGCTAGGTAAAACAAGCAACCCTCCCAGGTTAGCCAGCAGCCAAATCTCCTCATTAGCCTCAAATTACCCTTACTTCCCAATCTCTTACCCTCTTGCTCTGAACTAGGATAGCTCCATCCCATACTCTAGCTTCTTATCCCCCTTAGGAGATCTCGTTCTCCTGCTGAATTTACATACCTGGCCACTAGGTGGCGAACTACTATCAGCTAACTGTCCTGTATTCTTTCCTGTCTCTAGTGACTCCTCCTGATTCTGAGTTACTAGACTTTCTGTAGTCTATCTCACCCTCTACCTTGTCTCTCAGTAGGTTCTTATCTCACATTTCACTATACTCATAGCCCAGTCTCTCCCTACAACCCTTCTACTTTTCCTCTAGTTTCTCCCAGAAACACCCGTTACTTTCCTCCTTAACTCTACACACTTACCTTCTGATCTTCACACCTTACTGATTGTTCTCCTTGACTTTTTCTTACCTTCTCTGGTTCTTCCCGCTCCGTTCACCCTGCAGGCTCACTCCGCTCCCCTGTCCCCAAATTCCACCTACCCCCAGTGCTCCTATAGTTATACATCACAAGCCACACCCCTACCCCTAATTAACCGATTAGCATCCAATCTTCCCCTAATACATTACAAGAATACACACCCAGATTCCAAACACTCTTCACAATGCCCTCTAGAATAGCCTATTCTGACTCCAGTCTATCTCCTTAATCCCTATTTCTTGCTGACATTCTGTATTTCTATCTTAAAATGCCCCCACAACACAAACCTAAACTAACAATCCTTGTTCTCTTACCTGCTTTAATACTAATTCTTTCTATATCATTTAACCTTACTTTGTATGAGAATGTATACTACAGGGAACCCCCCCCCATTCTCTAAAACAAACACTGCCTCTGTGTCAGCCAAGCTCACATAACCATGCTAACATCACCTCTACCTACCTTTCCCCAAAGTATCATAGGCCAGCTCATTTTACCTTCCATCAAGCCAGAAAGTCTCAGATTAGTGTCTATAAAGCCCTAAAGTTCTTACTTACCCTTCACCAACACCCATTACTCCATGGAGATATTCATCCCAACCCAGGACCAAATAATAACATCCCACTAAAGCCCCACCAACCACAGCCTACAGCCCCTTTTACCTCTACTAAAGACTCAAACTCCTTACTCATAGGTCATCTTAACATGCAGAGCTTAAATAACAAAATCAGCCAACTCCATGCTCTACTTGACACCCAGTCCTTTGATGTCCTATGTCTAACAGACACCTGGCTAAAACCAGCGACAAAGGACGAGGAAGTCATCCCACCTGGTTATAATATAATAAGATTAGATTGTTCAACCAAAAAGGGTGGAGGGGTAGCAATTCTGTTCAAATCTTGCCTACAAGTTTCTATAGTAGATGTACAACTACCCCTTGATAGTCATGCAGAAATCCTTATCTGTAAGCTCCAGATCAATGCAAACAAGTCCATTAATATAATATTCTCCTACCTCCCTCCAGGCAACAACATCGATATCCTACAAACCATCCTCTGTTGGCTTTCATCCTCCTTCCCACAAAAAAAAATCATACTTGATGTCACCAAAATTGACTGGAATACCTGTACCTCAGCCCAACCTGTACACCTTATAAATCTCTATGGCTTCTCACAAATTATCACCTCACCAACCAGAATCCGTAAGCCTAGTGGAAAACAAAGCACCGTAGACTAGATCCTTGTAAATAACCACCCACTCTCATATAAAGCAGATACCCTACCAGATGATATAAGTGATCACTTCCTTAGTTATAAAATCAGGAAAAAAAACTTTCATTCCCAACCAAACCATCTTTAAAACTATATGTAACAAAAATAATTTTAATCCAGTCAGCTTCCAAGCTGAACTACAAGCTTGTGACTGGTCTCTCTTGAAACAACTTCCACTAGATGAAGCTGTATCCTTTTTTAACTCCAGATTCCTACAAATCCTGGAATACCATGTACCTACTAGAACTATAAGAACTAGCACCAAAACCACTCCATGGCTCACCAAAGAGACTAGACAAAAAATTTGATTAAGAAATAAGATCAGGTCTAAATGGAGAATCACTAAAAATCTAACTGACCACCAGAACTATAAACATTTAAGAAATGCCACTAAAAGATCAATACTCCTTGACAAAAAAGAACTACTACTTTAAACTTCAGCATAAACATCAACAAAAAACACAAATTTTCTAGTCAGCTATAAATACACTCTTACACCCAGGCCACACCAAGGCTCCAACCCCTGCAGGTCTCTCTTTAAACTCTTCAAATGAGATTGCTAATGCCCTCAATACCTGCTTTACTGAAACTGTACAATCTCTTGCTAACTCCTTACCTCCTGCTAGCTCTAACCTCCCATTCACCCTAACTAGCATACCACACCCCTTTCATTTAAAGCCAGTTCCTACATCTCTCATCTTTACCTTACTTACTAAACTTAAACCATGTACCCCCTCAGCTGATCTCCTACCAGCTGAATATCTGCAGATTGCTGCAAAAGTACTATCCTACCCTATTTCCAGGCTTATCAACAGAAGCATTACTGAAGGCCTTATCCCATCTCTCTGGAAAATCTCTCACATTATCCCACTTCACAAAGATGGTAACTCCATCGAACTTTCGAACTATAGCCCCATTGCCCTACTCTCTCCTCTAGCCAAACTAATGGAAAAATGTATCCACCAACAGCTAGTTGATCACCTTCTCCTAAATAACCTTCTATCAGATTGTCATCATGGCTTTAGGCCTTTTCATAGTACCACTACTGCTCTCTTATCCTTCTCCAACTGCATTAACAAACATTGTAACAATAATAAGCTTTTTGCTACACTTTTGATTGACCTTTCTAAAGCCTTTGATATGGATGACCATCAAATACTTCTAAACCTACTAAAAACTCTCTCATTCAGCTCACAAGCACTACAGTGGTTCAAGTTCTATTTAGAACATGGACAGCCAGCTGTCCTCTGGGACAATAACCTTTCCACTCATCTTCCTTTTTCCTATTACGTTGTGGGTCCCACAAGGCTCTATCTTGGGACCTCTCCTCTTCTCTATATTCATTAATGATCTACATTTAAATATTCCTCAAGCCACCTGTATTCAATATGCAGATGGTTCTACTGTAGTATGTACTGCCCCCTCTGCTCCTGAACTCCAAACCATTACTCAAACTGTATTTAGCTAGTTGAGAATTGGTTCCTACAATGTTGCCTCCTACTAAATGCCAAAAAAAAGCTACTGCTTTTTACCCCAGCACTTAAGTCTTCCCCTATTCACCTCACTGTCAAGACCAATAACGGCACTATCATTACACCAAACCCAACTACCAAACTGTTAGGCATAACAGTTGATCAACATCTCAACTTTGATTCACATATTAACATGACTATCAAAACTGTAAATGGAAAACTTGACTCTCTCTATCGAATAAAATATTTTCTTACCCCTGAAGCCAGAACCACCATTGCCCATACCCACCTTATCTCTACCCTCATGTATGCCTCCCCCATTTATACCAATCTCTACAAAAGTAACCTTAATAAACTGGCAACCTCCTACAACATTACCAGATTTGCCACTGGCTCCCCATTTAAAACCCACCACTGTCTAAATCTTAAAGAGCTTGGTTGGGTAGAACTTCAAAACCAGCTACTTTTTCAACAACTTATCACCCATAAAATATTACATCAGCACACCAACACTCCTATCCTCAGTAGCCTAATCTCTCCCTATAGTAATCTCACTACCCTTCGTTCAGTGAATAAATTACAAGTAACCATCCAGAAATCCTTTAACAGTGCAGGTTGACTCCCTCTTCTCTAATTCGGTAGGGCGAATCTGGAACAGGCTTCCCAGCAATCTACAATTACTTGCCCATGCACTAACCCGGATTAAAACCAACTGTAGCATCACTGTTTTCACCCTCATTAAATAACCAAACCTGATTACTAATGTCGCTCTTTGGCTTTAATCTTCTCCAATCTTCTAGTGCCTGCAAACTGCCCTGTATTACATAAAATAAGAAAATTCCCCCTACTCCAGGCACCTGCATTTCTGCCTTATATGTATTTCTTTCTGTTTTACTAGTGGGTATAATCCTGAACATACCCAGTAACCACCTTAATCTGTCTTACCTTTCCTACTTTTCTCTAAGACAAATGTCTATCCCTTTACCTAATCATCTACTTACATTGGAAAAAGACTTTCTGAAATACTATCAGTGAAGAAAATGTATATGAATGTTTTAATTGATGTGTTTTTTGGTCTTCTGTCTTTATTATCTGTTTCATTTTTCATTTATTCTTTGTAATATTGTTGTTTAGCATAGTTTGGAGCTTATCTCCCTGGGCCTGTACTGAAAATGGACATGTATCCAGTTAGACTAGCCCGGTCAACAAATTTAAAAGTAACTTCCACAAGATCACAGAGTTTGCAAGGGAAGATTGAAGGAGAAAAACTAGGACTACAAGATCAAAACTCATCAGCAGCTTTTAAACTTTAACCTCTGTGCTGAACTTACGGACAGGAAATCTTTCTTATGGAAACTTTATCCATTTCTGTAATTGAGGAATGTGTTACTTTCTGATTTAAATATCCTACAATTATTTGGTTTTGTTTTATTCACAGCTAACTAGTTACATTTTCTTTGTTTATATCTACTACCAGGTAGTTTCTTGTTTTTTCTGATATGCACTCAAAATCGTAATAAGAATTTTGACAAATGAAATACACAGACTGAACTTTCCATAGGATGTACACTGTGTAGCCAGCTCTACAGTACTTATACAACTGTTGCAACTTGAAAATCTTGTGAACGATGAACAAAAAAGAATACTTTTTTTACAATCCGGGTCTCGGCCCGGCAGCTAAACAAAACATTAAACGACACTTCCAAAATCACTGGCTTTGTTCCTGTTGTAAACCTGATTAACTTTCTACTATTACTACTTATATTAAACTATCTCTCTTACTCTTGTTTCACTCTATTCTCCACTAAGCTTTTTCTCTTCTCCCCTTTCATCCTCTCCCTGCTTCTTTCCCTGTTAACTATCTTAACCTGCTTTCTTCGCCTCTAACCCTTTATATTCCCTACCCCACTCTTATTGTTCCACTTTCGTTACTTATTATTCTTTGTATCTTTATCTCCAAGTATTTTTATTCCTGTATGATGTTATTTGGAATTTCTCTGTGTGTGGTAGTAATTAATTCATGTTATACTAACTTATTAGAAGAGTTTTGAAGATTTTTGCTGTTTTTTACTAACCTGATTTCTAAATGTCTTATTGTTATGTATGTTGATTTTTATGTATGTATAGATTTTTTTACTTCTGTGGAGCTTTTCTCCTCGGGCCTCTACTGAAAATGGAAATATATCCAGCTAGACTAGCCCGGTCAACAAATGTAAAATAAAATTTAAAAAAAAAAATAATACTTTTAGAGTAGTATAAAAAGCCTAATATAAATAGGATTGGGAACAGTTTTCATGGGCATTGATAATGAATGATTACAACTGCTGTAAGAGGTGGATTTCAGTCTATTACTGAGAAATAAAAACAGCTGTGAATTGTGCATGTGTTTATGATTCCTTTAAACATCTACTTTTATTTTTGTTTCCCTGATTATCCTTGCTAGAACTGTGACTTGTGTTTGAAGAGGTGACCCAAAATAGCACTTGTAAAAACTGAATAAAATATGACTAGGATGCAGGAAAAATGCCTTTATTGATTCTTAAATGGGTAGGGTTTTGTTGTGTGATGTGAGTGGGGAAGTATGTTTCAGTATCCACAGAGCAACCAGGAAGTCAGAGAATATGCAAGAGAAGGAGCTTTTGGCACATGCTTCCAAAGTTGTGGTAGTAAAAAAAAAATGGAGTGCAGTCAGGTGTCAAGAGGTTTTGACAAAATTACAGTGTTCTTATATACATAGCTGACCTTAGAATAAGGAGGCCACTTAGGGTGCCACTTGGCCAGGGTTGCTTTTCCAAAACCTTTTTTGACTTGCAGTGCTTCTAATGAAATAAATAGCCACAGCTGAAGAGAGCTAGGAAGGGAGAGTGTTTCCAGGCTTTCAGCACATCACACCCATCACAGTTTAGACAATAAAACAGAGAGACAAAGGCCGTATCATATGTTATCTAGATCTTAGTGGGTGAGACTGAGCAGAAAGCTCAGAAACAGAGCAGTGAAGGTCATACAAACACTGTTGGGAATTAATAGTAGGTGGGACCCTGTGGATTTCCAACAGTTTGCTGTAATATGGGCACAGCTCAAGCAGAACAGACAGATCTGTAAGTAGGTAAGTGTTTTAATAACTCTGACAGGGCATATTATGCTCTGTTTAAATTTCTCAGCCTCTTGCCTCATGAATTGGGGACAAAGCCAAAAAGTATTGGGGACAATGCCCAAAATTGGGGACAGATTTTAAATGTTACTTGTTATGTACTTTGAAGTTACAAAGTTAGTAGAATAACCTGTTTTACATTAGCATACATTTTCTGAAGGAACTGAAGTCTGAAACTCAAATGGCTGTCATTCTGTAATGACTGCAGTCAAAGATTTTCCACATTATGAGGAACAGACCAACAATATGATACAAAGTCAGGGAAGGCTGAGAGCTGTATGGATAGTGGACTATACAAGATTAATTAGAAATTGTGTGAATCTGTCCATCCATCCACAACCCATTTTTGCATATGGGGTTGGGGTGTGACTTCATTAGTGACATATTTTATACTGTGGCGGGCTTTCTGCATGTTTGTAACATGGATGAATCTTCAATATTTTATTACAACCAGGCATGTGAATTGAACACAAATTCTCTGTAATTGCAGTCTGTGGCTGAAAGTGACTGACCCTGCTTTCTTTTTCTCAGTTCATATAGTCATTAATCTTGCTTTGCAGGATTATGTGCATTTGTGTTTTTGTTTGAAACAAATTTGAAATACATTACTATGGCTATTATATTTGATGTTGTCTTTTTCATCCTTTTTTCAACCGATGGGTGTCTGATTTGACCTCAACCACTTTGTTAGGCTCCGCAGCTCGAGCTACTCTGTTTGCCCATAATCCTCTCTTCTCCTGAATTACCTCACTTCTCATTTGCCACTTCAGCATTTGGATGTGGTCACCAGTAGCTTGAGTAGATGTTCTTTGTGTTTCACTGTTGCACTCATCACACTTGGGTTATCTGCCTGCAGGTAGCCCTCAGTCGGCCTGAATACCAGAGACTTAGTATTTCTGCATCACTTGCTGTCGCTCTAGGACTGGTGTCAGGGGTATCAAAACAGGCAGCTGATGCCATTACACCAATCTTTCTTGCCGAGGGGCCAGAAGCAGTTCACAGGAGTGCTGGTCGGCCACTACCTGAGTTGTTGTTTCTGAACTGAATCATCCTGAAGTCTTCTAAAGCTAAGTACCCCATTGGGGATCCATTTTTCTTACTCTTACGGATGTCAGAAAAAGTTAACAATTGTCTCGTCTGGGGAAAGGAAATACCACACCAAGATTTCCATTCTTACTGTGTCACCTGTTTAGGCCCAGACCACGACGTACCTCCCCATCAGTTTTGTGCTTTGTTCAATGCCTGACCTATTTGTCGTTGGGCCCCTATTGTCGCTAAATACTTTCGCTCTTGATCTCCATATTCCAAAATGGCTTCGGTAAGCCATCCAACTACCGATCTTCTGAAAAAACTTAAGGATAAAGACAGAGACAGACCGCACAGGCCGGTACTCAATGAGGCGCTTTCGCAGCCCCTGATGCCCACTTTGATGGATTAGCAGGCCGCTACAGAGACCCGTTTGGAGTCTGGTATGCCACCAGACTCTTCTTTGACTTCGGAACCTGCGGATGTCTCTACCTTGGATGGGTCCAGAGCCGCTGTGCAGGCACCAGCTTCTTAGGACGTTATTTGCACTGCCGATACTCAACACAAACTGATGACTTCTTTCACGTCTTCAGTTCTGACTAAAACTACTGAGTTTCTAAGGCCAAGAGTAAGAGCTACGCCAAAAAACAATGACCCAGACTCAAGCACCTGTTTCCTTGCCACAACATCAAATGCTTAAAATGGCAGAAGACCTGATTATGGTGATTAGGGGAAGCCAGCCTTCTCCTGCTAAGAGAAAAAGAGACCTGTCCCCAGCAGCTTTAACAGACCAAGAGTCCGACGACTCTGAGGTTTCTGAATATGATGACATGCCTTTATCTGCGTATGAGGATTCAGATGCAGAGGAATCCATTCCCTCTGCTTCCCCTCCAGAGGATTTTTCTTTTGGTGAAACCCTACATACTTTGAGAGCATTTCCACTGGGAATGCCAAGACTATCCTCAGTCTAAAAAGAAACTCAGAGAATTTATAGGTTTGCTACAACATAGATCTTTAGCAATACCTCCAGTTCTGGATGTTGTGGATGATGTCTTTATGGAATCCAGCCTAAGTCCTGATACTTTACCCCCTGCTTCAAGAAAACCAGACAGGTACTACAGAGTCCCTGACTCTCACAAATTTCTTTTCAAAAATCCTACTGCTGACCTTGAGGTAATTTCCCAGGGGCCTAAAGGTATAAAAGCAACTACAGCTAAGACTCCCACTCCTTCGGACAGGGATTGCCAAGCTTTAGACAGATGGGGTAAAAAGTATAAACCTCTGCAACTCTTGCCATTAGGACATTGAATTGCCAGTTTCACATGCTGAAATACCAGCAACATATTTTGGAACTTATTAAGCAAAAATTAGCTACCTTTATAGACTGTGCAGAAAATAAAGAATTTCAAGAGCTTATGCATTCTGCAAGTCAAGTCAGCAAGCATACTTTGCAATGTGGTTTTGATGCCCTAGAAGCATCTTGCAGGGCAGCAGTCACTGGTTTTGTACTGAGAAGGCATGCTTGGCTTAAGGAGCAGACCAACATCAAATCAAAATTTCTAGGCGCTCCTTTGAACAAGGACAATCTGTTTGGCATCAGAGCAGAAGAGATTCTAAAAAAGATGGAAGAAAAGGCTAAATCTATGCAGACAGTCAAAGATTTCTTGCAAGTGCAGCCTCCAAGATTCAGTAGGTATTGCCCCTCGAAACATTGGTCCTTTCCAGCCCCCTCAAGGCCAGCTCAAACTAGACCTAGGGAAAACAGCCCCCCCCCCAGACTTCAGTCTCAGGGTATGCAGAGATCTAAGCAATAGAGTGCCTCCTCTTCAAAAACAGGGAGTGCTAAGCCACCCCATATGGAAAGAATTCACAATGACTTCTATATTCCTCTCCTCACCTCTGCCCAACTGCTTGTGTCCCTAGGAGGAAAGCTTGCCCACCATGCAAAAAACTGGACCTCCATCACCAAAGACCGATGGGCCCTCAACATTGTATTCCAGGGGTACAAATTTTACTTCCACTCACTGCCAACCCCAAAAGGATTCCCAGACCTTCCTCCAAACCAGTGGGCAGAGGCACAAAAACAAATTCAATCCCTGCTCTCCATAAGGGAATTTCAACCTGTCCTGGCAGAACAGATAGGTCAAGGGTTCTATTCCAGACTTTTCCTGGTACCCAGGAAAAGAGGGCACTTGGTGCCCAATCCTACATTTTTTCACTCTAAACACCTTCCTGGTGGTACCAAAATTCAAAATGCTTACCCTTCAGCAGCTTCTTCCTATGCTGTCCAAAGATGCCTGGTTAGCCACCCCAGACCTAAAAGAAGCCTATCTGCACATCCCTTTCAGGGATTCATGCAGAAAATACTTAAGTTTCAGGGCAGGATCTATGCATTATCAGTTCTCTGCACTTCCCTTTGGCTTATCCACTGCTCCCAGAGTATTCACAAAATGCTTGGCTCCAGCCATTGCTTATTGCAGGCAGAGAAAAATTCAAATTTGCCCATACTTGAATGATTGCCTGATTCAGGCAGACAGGAACAGCTGTTGCAGGACCTGACATTTGTAAAGAACCTTCTAATCTCCCTGGGGTGTACTATCAGTGAAAAGAAATCAAAACTAGTCCCCAGTCAAAAGATTGTATTCCTGGGAGCAAGCTTTGACACAGCATCCCAGATGACATTCCTTACTCCAGAAAAGCAAACCTATCTGACAGGCTACTTCACTCAAATGGCCACCAGAACCCAGCTATCCGCAAGGAAAATCCTGCAGGCCCTAGGGTTCATGGCATATTGCATCCTACTAATTCCATATGCTAGACTGCATATGAAGAAACTTCAATGGTACTTAAAAAGTCTTTGGTGCCAACATTCTCAAAACCTGAAAACTGTCATACCTATCATACCTTGTCTAAGGACAGAGTACCTTTGGTGGGCAGCAGCATGCAACCACAACAAGGGATTTCCCTTTACTCAACCCCATGCCACCCAGACACAAACCACAGATGCATCAGACTGTGCTTGGGGGGCACACCTGGATGACAAGTGCATTCAGGACCACTGGAGCCCAAGTCAGTCTCATCCGCACATCAACCAAAAAGATGCTAGCTGTTCAGCACGCTCTGACAGCTTTCAGGTCCCTACTCTCGCCAGGCCCCCTGCTGATAAAAACAGACAACACCACAGTTATGTGGTACATCAACAAGCAGGGGGGAACACACTCTTACCCACCCTACAGGCTAGCCATGGCCCTGTGAAACATGGCCTTGGACAAGCAGATTGATCTGCAAGCTCAGTTCCTGCCAAGCAAACAAAACTCTCTGGCAGATGACTTAAGCAGAAATCTCTTAGACCCACACAAGTGGCAAATATACTCCAGCACCTTCAGTATTCTAATCCAGAAATGGGAGACCCCAGAGGTGGACCTCTTTGCCTCCCTCTGCAGTCACCAGCTCAGCAAATTCTGCACCAGGATACCTCACAACAGGGCCTGGAAAGTGGATGCCGTATCCTTCCAGTGGGAAAACCTCTCAATATATGCATTCTCCCCTCTGCCTCTTCTCTCAAGAATATTACTCAAGGTAGATCAGGACAAACTAAGAACAATCCTGATTGCCACAGACTGGCCATGCCAGCACTGGTACCCACTACTGTGCAGCCTGTCACTGGTGCCACCCTGGCACCTACCCCAGATCCCAACCCTCCTCACTCAGCAGGGGGGACAGATCTTGCATTCACAACTATAAACCATGAATCTTGCAGCCTGGCTTATTCCTTAAATTCCCTCCAGTGACCAGCCTAAACAAGCAGGTACTGGACGTCATTCTTGAAGCCAGAAGACCCAGTACAAAGAAATCCTATGCTGATAAGTGGAAAAGGTATTGATGTTCATCGTGTTTCACTGTTGCAGTCACTACAATTGGGTCATCCTGCTGGCAGGCTACCCGCAGTAAGCCCGAGTTCCAAAGTCTGGGTCTGGCGTCGGTTGCTGTCACCTCCTCCCTGACGTCAGTGTGCCAGGGATATAAAAGATGCAGCTGACGCCATTTTCTTCAGTCTTTCTTGCCGCGCAGTGCCCGAAGCAAAAGCAGTTCGCAAGTGCCAGTCGGCCGACTCCTGAAATTTTCAAATTCGAATTTCAAATCCGAAGTCTTCATTGAAGCTAAGTACCCCGTTGGGGAACTTTTTTCTTGCTCCAGACCGATGTCAGAAAAAGTTAATAGTTGTATTTCTTGTGGGAAGCAAATACCTCATGAGGATTTTCATTCTTACTTTATTCCTTGCCTAGGCCCTGACCACGACATTGCTAGTTGTCGGTTTTCTGCTAGATTTAACCAACGCACTATTAAGCGTCGGTACGATTTTGCATTTCATTACTTTGGCAGAAGATTCAATTATATAATGCCGTAGGATCAGCCGACTACCGGAGTTTATAAAAAGCGCAAAGAAAAAGAAAAGGACAGGCATCCGAGGTCCAAAACCAATGACGAGGCTTCTGTTAGGCCTGTCGCCGGTTCTCAGGCACTTTCGCAGCCCCTGATGCCTGCTACCTCAGAGCCACAGGCTGCTTCCGACTCCCATGTGAAGCTGACTAGGCCACTGGAAACTCAAGGTATGGGACACTCGGAAACTATTCCCTCAGATTGGTCCAGAGCCGCTGAGCAGGCATTGGCTTCTGAGGGTATTTTCAGGCCTACACAGTTATATGTAAAGCCATCTTCAGCTTCAAAGACTAAAACAGCTCTAAAGACAAAGAAACAAGTACAGCATTCTCCTGGACAGGCCTCCATGCCTTAAAAACAGATGTTTAAATGGCGAAGACCTAATTACTTTGATCAGGGGTTCCCATCCCCCTCCTGATAAGAGGCCTAGGCAAGACATAGAATATCTAAGTAGATATATGTATTTATTAGATAACATAGTTAGCAGCAAATGTTACAAATCCATATATCTTACAATGAACACATAGATATATGTATTTATTAGATAACATAGTTAGCAGCAAATGTTACAAATCCATATATCTTAAAATGAACACTATGTAATGCAAATGCAATGTATGATGTTCTTTTAAATGTCTTAATTATTTGTTTGTGTCACCAAATGAAGTTTATAAATCTGCGAGACTTGTGATTTGAATTTTAACAGTCTGACGAAGCTGCGGTGAAAGCGCTTACCAGTTTGTTATAGTAATAAATAGACTTTATTTTACTGTATACTTTTGATTGTCGTTCAGTTTCAATTGACTGCACCAGTTACGCTGGAGTTGTATTTGTGCTTTGGTTACCGCTCCGCTTTTTTATTTGGACTTTTTATCACATATCTATTTGTAAGCAGAGAGGTATTTACACCACAAGGTACCTTTTTATACATGTTTGGATTGTAGATGATGTATTTTCAGAGTCCGGCCTGTCTCCTGACTCTTCACCTCCAGCTCCTGTTAAGCCAGACAGATACTACAGGGTTCTTGATTCTCATACGTTTCTTTACAAAAACCCTGCTGCTGACCCAGAAACTATTTCTCAGGATCCCAAGGGGGTCAATGCTTCCACTGCAAAGAACCCTATCCCCTCTGATAGGGATTCAAGGGCCCTGGACAGATGGGGGAAAAGATTTATACTTCTGCTACCTTGGCTGTAAGAGCTTTAAATTGTCAGTTTCATATGCTTAAATATCAGCAATATCTTATGTCACAGCTTAAACAGAAAATGTTGACAAATTCAGAATGTGCAGAAAACAAAGAAATGCAGGATTTATTGCATGCAGCTGGACAAGTGGGAAAGCATACTTTGCAATGTGGTTTTGATTCTCTAGAGGCCTCCTGTAGGGCCGCAGTTACATTTTCTGTCATTAGGCGGCATGCTCGGTTAA
This sequence comes from Protopterus annectens, assembly GCF_019279795.1. NCBI lineage: Eukaryota > Metazoa > Chordata > Ceratodontiformes > Protopteridae > Protopterus > Protopterus annectens. Next base: position 658,934,335 of record NC_056725.1, read on the forward strand.
AAGAATAGAATCTGCCCAATCATGTTAAAGCAAAGCTTTTAGATGCTCCATTACAACATGATTCCTTGTTTGGTGTTAAAGCAGAAGAGGTGCTGAAGAAAATGGAGGACAAAGCTAAATCTATGCAAACAGTGAAGGAGTTCTTACAGGTACAGCCACCCAGATTTAGCAGGAACTGGCCTACTAAGAATTGGTCCTTTCCAGTGTCAGACAAGCCACAAAGAGGCAGATACAGATGCCCCAGAGGCAGATCACAGCCCCAAGGCTCATACAGGCCTAAACAATGGGGTGCTTCTACCTCCAAAAGCGGAGAAGAAAAATCACAGCCATACAGGAAACAGTCTCAATGACCTTCCCCTGCCAGCACCAAGCACTTATCTTCTGGCAGCTCATTTGGGGGGAAACTAGCACTTTTTGCACAAAATTGGCACATGATCACCCAGGACAAATGGGTCTTACATATCATATCTCAAGGCTACCAGTTCCACTTTCACACCCTGCCAAGGCCAAATGGTATGCCAGACCTGCCACACAATCAATGGGCAGAGGCACAAAAGCAAGTTTCATCCCTCATGGACATGAGAGCCATTCAGCAAGTACCACAGCAAGAGCAGGGACAAGGATTTTACTCAAGGCTATTCTTGGTACCCAGAAAGGACAAAGCCTGGAGACCAATACTGGACCTGTCTATCATAAACACATTCGTGGATATTCCAAAATTCAAAATGTTAACACTGCAGCAGCTTCTGCCCATGCTGGGCAAGAAGGCTTGGCTTGTGACTTTAGACCTAAAAGAGGCATACCTGCATGTCCCAATTAGACAATCATGCAGAAGATACCTCAGATTTATAGCTGGCTCAACGCACTACTAATTCTCTGCACTGCCCTTTGGCTTATCTACTGCGCCCAGGGTCTTCACAAAATGCCTGGCACCAGTAATTGCATTTTGCAGACAAAGAGGAATACAAATATATCCTTACTTGGATGACTGCCTTATTCAAGCAGAGAACAAGGACATCCTACTGCAGCATCTGGCGTTTGTAAAAAGATTACTAACAGGTCTAGGGTACACAGTAAATGAAAAGAAATCAAAGCTTGTACCCTCTCAAGAGATAATATTCCTGGGTGCAAGCTTAAATACAACTGCCCAGATGGCTTATCTCATGCCAAACACAGACAACGGACTACTTATTTCAAAATGTTGGCAACAAAGACCCAGTTATCTGCAAGAAAAATTCTGCAGGCTTTGGGCTTCATGGCATCATGCATACTGCTAATTCCATATGCAAGACTGCATATGAGGAAATTTCAATGGTATCTGAAAAGTGTTTGGACTCAACATTGAGACAGCCTGGAAACAATAATTACCCTCATTCCCTGCCTGCAACAGGAGTTTCGATGGTGGGCAAGAGCCTGTCACCTCAACACAGGACAGCCATTCACCTTACCCACAACCAGGCAGGCATTGGCAACAGATGCATCAGATTATGCCTGGGGGGCCCATATGGCAGGAAGATGTATTCAGGGTACATGGTCCGCAAGTCAAATGCATCTACATATCAATCAAAAAGATGCTAGCTGTTCAGAATGCCCTGACAGCTTTCAAGAATCAACTTCATCCAGGACAACTACTGATAAAGACGGACAATACTACAGTCATGTGGTACATAAGCAGGGGGGCACACATTCCTACCCTCTCTGCAGACTAGCCATGAACTTGTGGGACACAGCACTGACTTACCAAGTACATCTGCAAGCACAATTCCTGCCAGGAAGGGTAAATACTCTGGCAGATGAACTAAGCAGAAAACTAATGGATCCCCACGAGTGGAAATTGGATCCACAAGTCTTCAGCATGATAACAAGGAACTGGGGATGCCCAGACATAGACCTATTTGCCTCCCCTCACAACTGCCAGTTACAAAGATTCTGCACAAGGACTTATCACAAGCAAGCATGGAAAGTGGATGCTCTATCTTTCAGCTGGAAACACCTAACAGTATATGCCTTTCCTCCTCTGCCTCTCCTCCCCAAGGTACTCCTCAAGGTCAGACAAGAGAAGCCAAAAATGATACTGATTGCCCCAGACTGGCCCCGCCAGCACTGGTACCCAATCCTAAAGAGCTTGTCTCAATGCCCAGCTTGGATATTACCTCTAATTCCTCACTTATTGACCCAACAAGATAGTCAGATACTGCACAGCCAACTCAGGACCTTAAACCTGGCAGCATGGCAGATAATGTAGCCATTCAAGACACACCTCTCTCTAAAGCAGTGATGGATGTTATTTTGGAGGCCATGAGGTCTAGTACCAGAAAATCTTATGCAGAAAAATGGAAGAGATTCTGTGCTTGGAACCAGGCACTAGGTATTGACACGACTGTTCCAAATATTCCTCAGATTTTGCAATACTTAACTGAGATGCTGGATAAAGGCCTTTCCTTTTCATCAATTAAAATTCATGCCTCTGCCATTTCAGCTCATTACAATATAGAACCACCTATTTTTTTCTCATCCATTGCTAAGGCAGTACCTCAGAGGAGCCAAAAACATAAGACCTCCAAGGAGAGCTCCAATACCTGCTTGGGACCTCAACTATGTCTTGAAATAACTCACACTGCCTCCATTTGAGCCAGCCTCTGCAGCTGATATAAAATTCTTATCCTGAAAAACAGCTCTGCTCCTAGCAATAACCTCTGCTAGATGAGTTTCAGAGTTACAGGCACTCATGGCTGTGGAACCTTTTATCATTTTCCATCCTGACAGGGTTTCTCTAAGGACAAACCCTACATTTGTGCCTAAGGTAGTGTCCAGTGTGGCCCTTAACCAAACAATTCAATTGCCTACCTTTTACCCAAACCCACAGAATAAGGGTGAGAGACTTCTGCATTCTTTGGACATTCACAGGCAGCTATGCTTCTACTTGGATAGAACCAAAGATTTCAGAAAAACTGAACAACTTCTAGTGGCATATGCTGCAGGATCACAAGGAAAGCCCATCTCAAAACAGACTATTTCAAAGTGGATAGGCCCCTGCATTCGTTTCTGCTATTCACAGCATGGCAAGTCAGTGCCTAAGGGCATTAGGCCACATTCAACCAGAGCAGCAGCCACTTCAGCAGCCTTCCTCAGAGGAGTACCAACCAAAGACATCTTAGAGGCTGCAACTTGGAGTTCAGTGCATACTTTTACAAAGCACTATCACTTGCCTCTCTACTCTAAATCCAGGGCAGGCTTTGCCACTGCAGTTCTGCAGGGCCTGATAGCCTCTCCTAATCCTCTTTAGCCAGCCTCCCAACCTTAGCTTTGGGATTCAACCCAATTGTAATGACTGCAACAGTGAAACACGATGAACATAGTACAGTTGTGTACCTACCATAAATGTAGATGTTCGAGTGTATTCACTGTTGCAGTCCAGGTTACCCACCCACCATCCCCTCTTGCTTGCTGGGACTTATCTGTACTTCTCTATTCTATACAATCTATGTGGTGTATTTGCTTGTAGATGAAGGAAAAGTTGTTTTTTGTGTATGCAAGCTTATTGGCATAATTTAGACTACCTTTTTAGGGGCACCTGACATCTGGGGCAAGAAAAACTGAAGAAAATGGCATCAGCTGCATCTTTTATACCCCTGGTGCACTGACTTCAGGGAGGAGGTGACAGCAACCGACGCCGGACCCAGACTTTGGGACTCGGGCCGACTGCGGGTAGCCTGCCAACAGGATAACCCAATTGTAATGACTGCAACAGTGAATACACTCGAACATCTACATTTATGGTAGGTACACAACTGTACTTTCCTGGACTCAGTCTAAAGGAGAGGACACAGCACTGCCCTCCTTACCTCTAATTCTGGATTACCTAGCAGACCTACTGCACACAGGCCTATCCTTTTCCTCCATTAAGATCCATGCCTCTGCATTTCGGCTCATTACAACACTGAGCCACTTCTATTCTCTCACCTTCTTATCAAACAGTTCCTGAGAGGGGCAGACAACTTAAGGCCACCAAGGAGAGCACCCACCCCTGCTTGGGACCTTAACTCTGTACTGGAAAAGCTCATGCTATGCCCCCCCTTTCAGCCTGCAGCATCAGCAGAGTTAAAATTCCTCTCTTGGAAAACAGACTTGCTTCTGGCCATCACTTCAGCTAGAAGAGTCTGAGCTACAAGCACGTATGGCTGTGGAACCCTTCATTATTTTCCATGCTGACAGAGTTTCCATCAGGACTAACCCTTCCTTTATGCCTAAAGTGGTGTCCATTGTGGCTCTCAACCAATCTATTAATTTGCCTACCTTCTTCCCCAATCCTCAAAATAAAGGGGAAAGGATCCTGCACTCCTTGGACATGCACAGACAGCTCCGATTCTACCTTGATAGGACTAAGCCCTTCAGGAAATCTGACCAGTTACTAGTCAGCTTTGCACCAGGGGCAGAGGGCAAGGCCATTTCAAAACAATCAATCTCCAATGGATAGCACATTGCATCCATTTCTGCTACAAGCACCATGGGAAACCAACTTCTCAGGGGGTCAGAACACATTCCACTAGGGCAACTTCTACCTCTACAACATTCCTCAGGGGAGTCCCTACCAGGGACATCCTGGAAGTTGCTACCTGGAGTTCTGTACACACCTTCACCAAGCATTACCACCTACCTGTCTTTTCCAAATCCAAGGCATGTTTTGCAACAGCAGTCCTGCAGGGCATATTAGCCAGCCCCAACTCTTCTTGACTGCCTCCACCCTTTCTTCAGCTTTGGGAATCAACCCAAGTGTAATGATTGCAACAGTGAAAAACGAAGAACATAGCACAGTTATGTACACTTACCATAAATGTAGATGTTAAAGTGTATTCACTGTTGCAGTCCTGGTTTCCCTCCCTCCAGCCCCCTTGTCTCTCTCTTTCTCTCTCCTCTCTATGTCTATTACTCACCCCCTTCAGGGGTATTGGTATTGGTATTTACTTTTTACTAGTGGTGTTTTCCCTGCCATAACTTAGCTCCCTATTGGGGGGGCTCCTGACATTTGGGGCAAGAAAAACTGATGTAATGGTGTCGGCTGCCTGTTTTTATACCCCTGATGTCCTGACGTCAGTCCTGGACCGACAGCAACCAACGCAGAAATACTAAGTCTTTGGTATTCAGGTCGACTGAGGGCTACCTGCAGGCAGATAACCCAAGTGTGATGACTGCAACAGTGAATACACTCGAACATCTACATTTATGGTAAGTGTATACAACTGTACTTTTGTGGGATAGATAAGTGATTTTTCCTTTTATCTTCGCTTGTTTTTTTCTCTTATTTTCTTCCCTCCTCCCCATTCTTTATTTTGTGTGTGTGTTCATGTGTGTATATGTATATATATATATATATATATATATATATATATATATATATATATACACACACACACACACACACACACACACACTCACGCACATAGAGATACATGTGTGTGTGGTGTGTGTGTGTATAAAGAATTAAAATTTTTCCTTTAGGTTACTTATTTCCAACTCTGCTAGTTGTTGGGCCATGTGCCCTTTGCCTTTCTTGCTGTCTAACTACTAGGCACTTCTTTTGTCCACCTTTGGTTAGTACTTCACTTTCTGCTGTATACCTCTCTGGTATGGTTACCATTGTTCATATTTCACTTTGCTTTGTATACTTTCTTGTTGTGGTGTGTTGCTGTAATGTTTAATAAACCAGCTGGGTTAAAAAAATACTCTCTGTTTGGGCACAAGATCCCAAACTCAGATGACCACTCTGAGTATGTCTACTGCCTCGTGGCAGCTCATCTTACCACTGATTGTAATATGTATGCTGCATTTAGTCATAAGGTCTAGTAGAGCATTTAAACAAGTTAATCTTGAAATGGTTACTTCCTTCCACTTCTTCATCATCATAATCTAGAACTCCCTCCTCATCCAAGAAGTCTTTGGAGTCTACAAAGGGTGATGCAGCTAACAAAACCAAAGAATCGAGGAAGCATTCCTGAGATTGCTGTTCTCCTCCTCCTCCTTTTGGGCTTGGCTCCTCCCAAGAAGATTTCAAGAACATCAGAGCAGACTACTACTTTAGATCTGACACCACCAAAACCAAACCCATTGGATCCAACTACCTCTCTGGATCAAAATCGCACCAAGCCTGAGTCTCCCCAGGCAAGATCAAAATTCCATCCAGAGCCTGTTACTTTGAGGATGCACGCACCTTTCTTGCAGAACATACTTAAAGGATATTCCATCAACCCTCTGCCTCTTCATCCTTCAGGTCATCTAGTAGCCTTACAGAAGCAGATGTGGACAGGATGGGGAAAAAGTTTCTCAGAACCCAGATTCAGTTGGGAGTTATCAAGGTTTTGGCTCCCATCAGATCCATGAGCTTACCTCCAGTACAACCCCAGCTTTTGACTTGTACTCTGATCCATCCAGTGGTTTCAAAACATATGGACCCAAGAATTCTGAGCTTGTCTGTGTCAGATACAAAGGCTTGGCTTTCAACTCTGACACATTTTCTGATCTAGATGAACCTGACTCTTTTGAAGTTGGAAGGCTCTCAGAGCTGTAGCATCTGTGCCACATCCAGGGGTTGGGTTCTACTCTGATGTTTTCAGAGTCATCCCTTCTTCTTAGAACCAGTTCAACTGCAAGCTCTGTGTTAAGGAACGATCATGGGAGATCTAGGCTCCACTCTGTGCAGGTGGCTTCAGCTCCTGCAAGGTTGGGACTTAGTTCCCCTATGGCCTCTGCCTTTGAGGTAGTTTTCCACCTCCATGGACAAGACATCCATGCCTCCCTTTTGGGTCCACCCCTCTTCAGCTATCTACTGTGGATCCTGAGTTTTTTCATCATGTCCTATAAGGACAGCCAGTCTGATGAAGCCTAGAGATGGTCCTTATTCAGTACTCTACTGACATTTCCAAGTCCTCACATCCCACATAATTTTTTAACAAAAGACACTGACTTGGTGAAGGGGAGGATCCCCCAGATCATCCCTTGAGGATTTCTCTTTCGATGAAATCCTCAAACTTTTGAGACAGAAAGGTGGTTTGTCTTCTGATCCCCCTTCCTAGGAGAAGTCAGTTTTCTCTAGGCTTTTGGCACCAGTTCAGCTACATCCTAGGTAGTCCCTCTAGTGGATGAGATGGTGGACCTCATCTCTTACTGGTCTTGGAAAGGTCCAAAAGAGGCTTGATAAGTACCTCATTATGCTAAAGGATAGGACCCATTAGAGCAAGGGTCCCCTAGTGCAGCAGCCACCAAAGAATAACTTGCTGAATAGAGTTCATGTATCCATACCCTGAACAGGGAGTTCAGGGCATTGGACAGATTTGGGAAGCATGGCTACATTTTAGTAACCTTTGCCTTCAGGTCACTAAACTATTGAGAACATGTTATAAGATTTCAGAGGGAATTGATCAAGGAGTTTTCCAATACCTTCTCAGGGTCCTCATCAGTGGAGGACAAAAAGATGGTTTCTTTGCAACTGGCCACCCTCCAGTCCCTGTCGAATGCCTTAATGAGGTTAATTTCCCATGCCTCAGAGGAAGCTTTGAATGCTGTATTTTCAGGGGTTGCTATAAGATGGCATACCTGGATGTGTGTTTGTGACTTTGCAGATCCCTTCAAGTCATCAATCATCAATGCTCCATTTGATGGATCCACCGTGTTTGGCCTTAAGGTGAAGGGAATTCACTCTCTAGGACTGAATAGGATGGAAAGAGATTATCTGCAGTAGGAATTTGTTTTGCTACCCCTCAAAGAATGTTCTGCTGGAACCAGAGAGGAGGTACAAAGATGCGGTTTCAAAAGACTGAAGGGTCTTCCCAGGACACTACAGAGACAGATCCTTCTGTGGCAGAGGAGGGAACTCTAATGGAAGATGTTGCACCCATGGCAGAGGAGACCCACAACCTCAGGGCTTGAGAGGTGCTTTTTCTGAGAAGCCCTTTCAGCACCCCTGAAGGGATGCCTGACTGCTGTGCTTTGGCAACAGTCAAGGGGGTGCATTTCTCAACACCCAGTAGCCATTACCAAAGATACTTGGGTGCACAGAATAATATCCAGAGGTTAATACATACTGTTTTTCCTTTTCCCTCCCCAATGGACCAACAGAATTCCTTACATTCCACCCAGTCATTGGAAAGCAGCAGCCATAGAAATAGAAAGGCTGCTGGTAGAGAGTCATCCAAGTGAACCCCCAGACCAACAAGAATCTGGAACTTATTCAAGATTCTTTTTTAGTGCCAAAGAAGACAGGGGACCCAAGACCAATTTTGAATCTCAGCAATCTGTATCAATTTGTAAAACACTTATTGTTCTGGATGGTCCTGGTTCAGTCAATTCTGCCACTGTTATGGAAGGACGATTGGATATGCTCCCTAGATCTCCAGGATGCAAGTTATCATATCAAGATACACAGGTGCTCCAGGAGATGCCTACACTTCCGACTGGAAACCAATCACTATCAGTTCAATGCCCTACCCTTTGGTCTTGCCACATCAATCAAGGTTTTCAATAAGAGCATGGTAGTGGTTGCTGTTCATGTGAAACTGCACTGATTCCACGTGTTTCCTTGCCTAGACAACTGTATAATTTCTGCTTCGACTAAACCTTTATTGATTCAGGCTACGGATTACTTACTCTATCTGTGTCTACAACTGAGCATCATGGGGAACTACACCAAGTCCCCTACTCAATCCTTGGAATTCATTGGTGCTCATCTGAATATGGTGACACAGCTCACAAGCTTATCACAGACAAGGTTAAACAATCTACTGATATCATTCTGTCTGTCTCTCCCTTCCCTTCCAGCCAGGTTGGTGTTACAGGTCCTTGGATCAATGACAACCTCACTAGTTTTGGTACCTTTAGCAAGATTTTACATGATGGTACTACAGTGGACAGTTGCAGTACAATGGTCAATAGGTTGTCACCCTCTTACTGCACCATTGTGAATTGCAAATATTTGCAAACAATGCATAGCCTGGTGGATTCACGCAGAAGAAGTTTCCTTGGGCCACTCTTTTATTCTTCCTACACCCAAGATCAAAGTGACAAGTGGATGCCTCCCAACTAGGGTGGGAGGGGTATTACTTGGGGAATGACAGTCCAAGGTACATGGTCTCAGTTACAGGTCAATCTTCACATCAATATCCTAGAAATGAGAGCAGTCCTATTGGCACTACAGGCATGTCAAGATGTTTTCCCTCAGTGGTCTGATGCATCAACAAATAGGGTTGAACCGGTCCTACCCCTTATGCCAACAGGCAATGACAATATGGCAATTGGCAAGCTCTTCTAGCTGCTTTCTAGTAGCAATGCATATTCCAGTGAAGTCCAACATGCTAGCAGACAAACTGAGGAGGTCCATCTTACTTCATCATGAGTGGTCTCTCAGTCAATGATGAAAATGCTTTTTCTCCAATGGGGCCAACCATGCTGTAACTTCTGTGCTTCTGCCATCAAGTCCAAGTGCAGCAGGCACTTTGCCCTGATCCCTTGAGAGAGGGAGTCACTGACTCTCTGATTCACTATTGGCCCCCCAATCTGTTATATGCCTTTCCCTTCACCCCTTTTCATTCCCAAGTTTCTTCAGAAAGACTATCAGCAGAAGAGCAAGATAATCCTCATTGTGCCATTCTGGCCTTGGCAAGTGTGGTTCCCCCTCCCTGTGGCCTCGATTAGTCCTCCCCCTAGATGTTGCATCCTTCTTAGGACCTACTGTCTCACCCATCTGGGGTACTTCACTTGGATATTCAAACCGTCAAACTGACCACATGGTTTCTCCACTTTCGATGGTGTCCATACTTTCTAGGCTTTCTTTCCCCAGTTCATCACATCCTTACATCATCTCAAAAAGCTTTTACCAGAATGATTTATAAGAGCAAATGGAAGATTGGGCCCTCCAGAGACAATTAGACCACTTTGCAGCTCTTATCTCACCTATTTATGACTTCTTTGCTTCACTCTTCAATAATGGAGCAACTTACTTGACATTAAGGTCTAACTTGCTGCCATTTCTAATTTTCACTTGTGTGAAAACCATTCTTATTTGGTCTCTCTGAGATTATGTAAAGCCTTTCTTAGTTACCTTTTTACTTTGGCCTCCCATTAAGGATCCCACTCCTCTATGGGATTTAATAATACTTCAAGCTTTCACCCAACCTCCCTTTGAGCCTTCAGCTAAGGTAGACTTAAAGCTCTTATCATGGAAAACTCTCTTCTTAGTCACTATTACAGGCTAAACAAGTATTAGAACTCCAGGAGGTTTCTTTCCAGCCAACATATCTGATTTTTCCTAAGGATAGGGATCCCTTTGAATTAACCCTTCTTTTCTACCCAAGGTAGCGTCAGAGACAACTTCCATCAGTCTACCTGTTTTTTTTTCAAAGTTTTTTTCCAACAAGGGAGAATACATGCTACATCTGTTGGATGTTCATAGACAGCTTAGATTCTATAATCATAAAACCACATATTTCAGAAAATCAGACTAATTGTTTCTTTTTTCCAAAGCTAAGTTGGGTAAAGCAGTATCTAAAGTTACCCTAGCTAGATAGCTCATTAATTGCATTTATTTTGTTTGTAGGAATAAAGGATTGTCATTACGCAAACTGTGTTGGGCACATTCCAACACATCTATGGCCATATCAACTACCTTTTGGTCTAGAGCTTCTATAGATGACATTTCTGCAGTTGCTACACAGTTCAATGCTTATATCATTATAACTCATTGCAAATTGAATGTTTTATGTAGGAATAGGGTGGCATTGGCTCTGCTGTACTCTGGAATATCCTTCCTTAAGGACCACCCATAGCTAGGGACTCTGTCCCATCAGTTGAGGAATGGACAACAAATACATCACATTTAAAAGTTATGTACTCACCATAACTATGTATCTGTGTTGTCTTTTTGTCTTTTTCATCCTTCCTCAACCTTCTGCCCTCCAGCCCCCCTCCTATTTTGTAAGTTCCTGTTATGTGAGTTTCAAGTACAAAGACATGCATCTGGAGCATTTCTCCCTGGGCCTCTACTGACAATTGTCTCATTCTAAGTTGGACTTAACCTGTAAACAAATAATAAATAAATAAATAGCATGTCCTGAGGGGTATTTCCTCTCAGCTTTGCTGCATGAGCTACAGTCATCATTGTCTTCACCTTATCCTCCTCCTCCTTTCTGCTTTAGCTAATATACAACATAATTTAGCATATGCTTTCTGCTTTAGCTAATATACAATGTAATTTAGCATATGCTTTCTGCTTTAGCTGATATACAACTTAATTTAGAATATGCTAATGGCTGGATATCCTTTAACATATATTGGAAGGCTGACTAGAGAGCAAACTTGATCTGAGGTAATTCAGGAGAACAGAGGATTATGGGTAAGGGGAGGAGCTTAAACTAGAGTGCACAAGTCTAATGAAGTGGCCAGAGTCAGATCAGAGACCCATTAGATGAAGAACGAAAATGGACAATACAGATGCATAGTTGTGGTGAGTACGTAACTTATTTTTTCCACAGTTAGGCATCTGAGCTCTGTACAGTGAACAAAGTAGGCTTGAGAGGCCATCTGTGGATAAAAATTACACTGCTGTCATGGTCACGTTAAACAGCCTGACTTTGTAGGACTAGTTTGCATTTGTGTGTTCTAATCTGGAAATTTTTACTGTTTTTTTTTTAATCATGGTCAGATATCTGCGGTGCAGGTATACAGTAAATAAAATGGCTGTAATTGATTTGTATGGAAGATGTCTATTTATGAAACTGACTTTACAGATACAGTCACTGAATGGGCTTGGCAGGATCACTGTCACACAGTGAATTATAATCTGCTAAAACTGATGTAAAATTGGCTTATGCATGTGTGTGCTTCTGGTATATAGCAGAGTTTTTATTATTTTATTATATAGCAGTGTTTCTGAGAGTAACAAGTTGGCTGTAATTTCATTATTACATCACAGTTGAACATCAACACTGTATACAATAAGCAGCTGTCTTTAATGATCTGGACAGGTTGTGTCTGAAAACAACTGTTTATTGACATAGTGGTGCAGTAAGTAGCTTTGCCATTTCACAGTGCATGGTTCTCTGTTTAAGTTCATAGGTTAATTGGTGAGTAATGGGCTGTCATTGCTGATGATCACTCGCTTTAAGCCTAGTCATTTTCCTGTTTATCACCTGGTTGTGTTATCCCATAGGTGTTAAACTATCCTTGCCTTAGCTAAATTTAAGTACTTCTCAAGTCTAGCAGATTATTTTGATTGGGTTTTGCCTTCAGTGCATTTGGTATCCCTGCTATAAGGTAGGGGGTTAAGCACTGTCTCTGTCCATTAAGAGAGAATAAACTTCCTATTTCCCATCCAGTGGTCCAAATTATGTTTAAAAAGGGTCATAAAAGGGCTTTGCTTTATCTATATGGGGAGTCTGTTACACAGTAGTCATTATTTGAGAATATATACCTGTCTGTCCAGACAATTCTGATTATGTTGCAGAAGAGGTTGTGGTCTCTGAGCCAGGTATTTCTAATATAATTTGACTTGTGGATGTGCAGTAGGTAGGTTCATAGGTAGGTACTAGGCTATCTACCTGAAGGCATTTATAAGCCTAGCCAAAATGTGTTGGCTTTCACCGACCCCTTAGATTAGTTCCCTGTGCCTCTGTCCAGCAGAGCCATTGAAGTGATCCCTGGGGAAAACTTTGTTTCCCATCCACTCATCAAGGTTTCTCTTGAAGAGGGTTATTGAGCAGCTCTGCCTAATGTAGATTGGAATCTTGTTCCAGAGCATGGGAAGTCTCTGGGACAGGAATCTATCCCTCCAGCATGTCCTATTTATTGTTGTGGTGAGGTTTAGATCCCTGGAGTGTGTGGCCCGAGGGGATATGATTTTCTTTAGGTGGAACATGTCCATCAATTCTGGGTTGGACATGGCCTTGTATGTCAGGCAGAGATCACCTCTGAGTAGGCGATATGCAACTGAGTACAGCTGGAGTTTCTTCAGTCGAGCTGCATAGGGCATCTGCTTGAGGCCAGTGATCCTTTTGGTGAGGTTCTTCTGTGGTCTTTCCAGTTGTTGAAGGTGTCTTGTAAGGTACATCCCAAATGGGGCATTGTACTCTATGATGGGTCTGATGAAAAACAAGCTCACCAGCCTGAACATAAACCCCTATGTCATGAGATGGGTTACCAACTGGCTCATGGACCAAACCCACATGGTAAGAGTTGTGGGAGCTAGGTCTGACTCTAAACCAGTTGCAAGTGGCGTTCCCCAGGGCTTAGTCCCAGGTCTTAAGGCATTGCCTGTGGATGCCTTATAAGTCAGGCATAGGTCACCTCTGTGACTGAGTACAGCCACACAGGTTCATGTAGATCATGTGCCTTAGGCCCTGTTGATGCTCCATTTGTTGCAAGTGCCTGAACAGGTACATAGCAAAGGGGACATTGTACTCTATAATTACCTTAATGAGAGGTGAGTAAAGTGAGACAATGACCTCTCTCGACCTGAATGCTATATATTTATTTGTAATCTGTGCAATATAGAAGGAATTCCTCACAACAGTGAGCACTTGGTTAAAAGCTAGGTCACTGAAACATAAGTGCCCAAATCCCTGACTACTGGGTCCACTGTTAGGGGTATGTTGTCAGTGTGATAATTCCCAGGTGTAGTTGATTTTCCAAAGGACACAATAATGCAGTTTTTGCCAGTTAGTTTAGTCTATGACTCAGGCACCAGTTATTTGTTTGGGACAAGCCCTCTTGTAGGATACCTGAGTCCTTGGGGAAAATCACTGACTGCTCCCAACTTGCAGTCATCCACAAATCTGGTAAGCCATAAACCCTTGACTTTTGCTTTGACTTCTGAGAAACCGATGCAAAGTATGAGTGGCCCCAGTATAGAACTTTGTGGGACCACACTCATGACAGGTCATTTGTTGAGATGGCCCTGACTGACTTCCTATGTCTTATCAGCGAGACATTTTCCAATCTAATGGGTAATGTAGTTTTTTTTTCTTAGTTTGGCAATGCGTAAGTTGGAATATAATATCAAAAGCCTTAGCCACGTCACAGTAGACAACATGTACTGTCTTCCCTTCGTCCATCATTTTTGTCACTTTTTTTTTTTTTAAATCCACTAAATTGAGCAGACATGACATGCCCTTGAACAAAATCAAACTGATGGGTCCAGTGTTTGGATGATTCCTTATCTTTATTAATTAATTCCATAATAAGACTTTCTATGGTTTTACATATGAGGCTGGTCAGACTTATGCAATTGTGATTTTCCAGGTCAGTGGATGGCTCTCTCTTGTACAGGGGTATGACTGTTGTCCTCAGTTTATTTGGTATGAAGCCACTGCCAGTTTGGAGGCTGAGGTTAAATTGTGTTAGGGACATAGAAATATCTTTTTTAGTGCTATTTAGGATTCATCTTGGGTATATTACTACAGCCCATAGAAGGTTTTGGCCTTTGAGAGTACTTCCAAGACTTAGTTGTGTGCAATAACTGAGGTGGTATGGATTCCAGATTGTGAGATTACTGGATTAAGCCATGTGAAGTTTGAGCTGAATTTGTCAGGTAGTAGGCTTACTGTAGCCATAGCTTCCATATAGGTTTACAATTAGCTCAGCACACTGCTGTGTATTGCCTTTGAGATTGTGGATATGGCAGAAGACCTTGTAGTTATCCTTGGCCTGGATGGCTAGTTTCTTCTCAAGTTTGGCCTTGATAGTTTTAATTATGTTCTTAAGTTGCTTGTTTATTTTCACTCTTGTTGGGTGTTGCAGTTTTTTGGGGGCTATTATTCACTTCCTTTTGTTACAAACCTTATTTATGCTGTGAGTCCACCAGGACAGTCTGTTTTTGGGGTTTGTACTGCAGTTTCTTCTTTTTGGTACAGCTGCTTCTATGCAGTTGTGTATATTCTGGTAAAAGTTGGCTGTGTATGTTTCCATATAAACAGCACTGGATTTCAGTCTAGCAGTGACATCATTCAGAAGTAGGAAGTCAGTCTTGGAGAAGTTTTTAAAAGTACCAGTGTCTGGGTGGGTCTCTGGTTTTATCTTTATTGCAAGTGAGGCAGCTTTATAGTCACACCTAATGAGTCAGGATGTTGCAGTGGGGTGCTGCATGATTCACACATATTACCGAGTATAAGGTCAAGGCTGCTGTTTCCCCTAGTGAGTATTCTGACTAGTTGTTCCAGGCCATTTGCATTGATAAAGTCCAGGAATCTCTTGGCTTGCATGTCAGTGGTGATATGTTTCCCATTCTGTGGTTGGATAGTTGAAGTCGCCCACAAATATGGTATTTGGATTAATGTCAAGTGACTCTACTTCATTTTAAGTAGACATAATGACATTACTGAGTAATAGAGGGCCTTCTGTAGTTTGCCAGGGTATGGTAAGGGACTTTCTTGATGAAAAGATGGACACAAAGAATCAAAAGAGCATTATGCTGTTTTACCACCCTTGGTGTAAGATTTTTCTAGATAAAGATTGAGACACCTACACCTTTCTTCCCCTGATGTGTAGCTATTGGTCTAAACATGTGGAAGGCATTGTAGCCCTGTACTGCTGAAGTACTCTATGCTAATTTAAACCATGTCTGGGTCACTTCACAAATGTGTTTGCCCTCTAGAATGAGGAAGGCTTGCAGAGGGTGGAGTTTTTTGTTTAGTCTCCTAACAATTAATCAGTAGTACCCCAAAAGTTTGCATTAATTTTGATATGTAACTAGTTTGATCCAGATGCTATTGTCTTTAAAATGCACAATGGGGGTGGATAATGTTTTAGCCTATATACAAAAACCTAGAGGGGACAGGTGTATACCATCCCTGACAAAGTACAATCTTATTGATCATGTCCAACCCCTCTGACAGATATTGTACCCTCCTTGAATGACACCAAAAGTTAAGCCAGTTGTTGAAGTCCATTATCATTTGTTCATATTAAGGTATCCTTGCAGAAAGAATAATGGTGCTTAGTACTAGGCTCATACCTGCCTAGATCATGTAGTTAGTTTCATCATCATTATCTCTCTTCATATAGTCCAAGGAGATGCATCTCAAGTTAACATCCACATGCACTTTGATAGACTCATAATTGTAGCTGCCATTTAAGGATTTGAGTGTCTGTGTGATCTGGCAAATTCTGGCCCTAGACAAGCAACTGACTGTCACTTTTTCCATATTCAACCTGGCTTGTCATGCAACTGTATGCCTCACTACAGAGTCACCTATGACTAGAAAATTAGGTTATGTAGATGCTTGTCTTATGGTCATAGTATCTAAGACAGTGGTTGACTTGGTTACTATGTGAGGTGGTAGGCTTTGCCCCTGTTGCAGGCTTGGAATATTGCTGAAGGTGCTTAAAGCCGTTATCTTGTTTCAGAAGTCTTTGAAGTTTGGGATGATTAAGCTATAGAAACTTTGCATATGACAGAATCTGTTTTATGTAAGTTGTAGAGAGGTGTGCTGTGGGGTAAGCTGCTGACAATCCTTGTATCAGTGGTGATACTGTGTGTGAGCCTTTAGTGACATTAAATAAATGAATCTCTTACACTGTGTTGTACTGTTTGAGTAATAACAAGTCACCAGACAGCATGAGACCATTCTTACATTGTCTCAAGATACCCATTTCAATCAGGCTGGCTACATGAATTGTAGAGAGTGCTTTTCTGTGGTTTCTGTTGGATTTGGGGTGCTGGGGGTTGTTTTAGGTGGAAAAGTAGTTTGGTTGGCTACAAAGACTGGAAGGTGGTGATGCCAGTCTGGATTGGAGTCTGAGGTGAATATAAAGGGACTAATTTTCTTGGGCTGGGGAATACTACTGTAGTTGCTGCTGCAGAGCTGTCTTATCTGCTCAAAATGGTGCTTGGTTATCTTGGGCTAGGTAAGACATTACTGTAATTTCCTACTGCAGCTATGTAAAATGCCCCTCTGCACACTCCCTACTGTCAGGTGAGACCTACTGTGGTGATGATAGAAGACTAACTAGGAGAGCAAATCAATTTAAAAGCCAACAACTAGAGCCAATGGCCTTGCGGCAAATCACAGTATTCTTGTTACTATGAGTGTAAACTGCAAGTTTGTGGTCCTAGCTGGGCTAGAATTTCAAGCAATTGTAGCTATTTCTGTGGGGGGCATGAAACCAGTAAAAGAAGTCCAAGGTCCTATCTGGGCTGGAATTTCAAGCTACTGTAGCTAATTCTGTGGGGGGCAAGAAAAGCAGTAGCAACTGTATCAAACAGAAGGTAGATAAGGCAGAAACACTGTAACATACTGAAAAGAACCAAGGAAAACGGTAGCAATTGTTTCAAAATAGTAAGTACAGCTGATGTAGGCACTAGCAAACAGAAAAAAATGTTTCCAAAGCAGGTGTGTAGCAAGCAGATTCCACTTTGTTCTCACACGGTCTTATTGCTACCCCCCCCCGGACACCTATCACTTAAAAAATGGACAGGACACAACTGTCAAAATGCTGCCCTCCCCGCACTCAATAAATGTAAGTAACATTTTCATCTCTTCCCCCTAAAACTATTAAAAATATATAGTGCATCTGTTGTTGGACACATTCATGTAGACAGATGTAGATGTAATATTACCTAAAAAAGCCATATTTATTTATTTTATTTTATTATTTATTTATTGGTATTTGCTTACCGGGAAAGTCCACTGGGCCAAGAAGAACCCATTTTCAGTGGAGGCCTGGGGAGAAAAGCTCCACAAAGGCAGTAGTATAAAAATTACATAATATTGGAACAGTTTATTTTAACAAGAAACATAGTCATAACAGACATTATAGATACAATAAGGTACATTATGAAAATGTAGGTGGTACAGAGAAATAATGTAAAAGCACAAGCCATTAAAATAAATCCAAGGAACGTATTCTAGTACGCTGTCATGTGAGTGTACACTCTAGAGTAGACTGTTGAGTGTGGACATGATTAATATAGGTAGAATTAAAATAACTATCTAAAGGTGTATTAGAGGTAGGGAGAAATTAGTACCAGGAGTGAATGAGTGTGAAGAGGTAATAGGAGTCAAGTTTTGGAGGAAGGAAGTAGAGAAAAAAGTGATTTGCTGTAGGGAAGAGGAGTCAAGTCTTAGGAAGATGGAAGTTAGAGCATCTACAGTGCCAGAGGGTGGAGAGATGCTGCTTCAGAGCTGTTTTGAAGCAAGAGATGTTACTAGTAGTCCTAATAGCTAATGGGAGTGCATTCCATAGTTTGGTGATACAGAAGCAGTAGGGCGTTTGACCTGCTGGGAGTTTGGGTTTGTCAACTTGCAGGAGAAATTGGTTTTCAGATGTGAGAGATCTATTTGGGTGGTAGTAAGTTAGGATTGGAGATAGGGCTGGGCAGTCTGATGGATTGTAAATATTGATGTGATACTCAAAAAATGTACTCAGTAGAGTACAAAGAGCATGCCTGGCAATGCTCTTGTTCCTAAGTACACTGTGGATGTAAAACGGCTGTAATGTAGCACAGGTCCAGCAGCAAAACCATAATACTCCCATTATTGTGAATCAAATTTAAATGACTATGGTACCAGAGCTGGCAGATTTGTGCAAGTCCAATTCCTTTTACCTGAAAGAAGATAAAAAGCATATTGTGAAACTGTTTATAAAGGGTTTATGGAGCACAGATCCTGCAATAAATCATAGTAATCCCACTATTGCAAATCAAACTACAAGATTATAACACCAGACCAGGCTGAAATGACAGGCAAACAATGTTTATTAAAAAAAAAAAAAAAACAGTAAAGCTGCACAAAATGCAGAATAAAATGTATAGGTAGACAGGCATCTTTAAGTGAAACAAAATATGCATTCCAAAGTTGAAATAAATGTTTTTCCCCTTTTGGTGGAGAAAAATAAATGTTTTAAGTACCTGTAGTCCACCACAATCAGCACAACCTTTGTCAATGTTTGTAGGCATCCACAGTGTTTAAAGTCTTGAGTCAAAGACCCTGGGAGAATGTGGTTTAAAGTAGATTGTGAGCCAGCAGAGTAAACCAATTTAAAAAGCCATAAAGTAGAGCAAGTGGGGCCCTATAACATGACTGTAACCATACCTCTCAACCGTGCTGAATTCCTCGGCATTTACCGGTTTTGAGAGCAAAATAATGGGGTGCCACAAATTTCTGTGTGGCCCCTTTAATTCCCAATTTTTTTGAGTATTTTTTTTGTATTGCTATTTTAAATTTATGGCTGACGTCACCATGCATCACCAGCCTACAGTGGTGTGCATAATGACATCAGCCACATACTGTTGGACTCGTCTTGGTCAGATTTATTTCGAACCATTTTGGAGGGAAATAGTGAACAGCAATGGCAGATCTACATAAGTTTTACAGAGTCAGACTGTCCACAGGTCAGGATAGAAATGGGCTCAGCCTCCACCAGGTAAGAGAAAAGAATTGTTATCCAGTATGTCTGTAACACTGCTTAGTAATGCTTTTGCCTTTCGGCCAGCATCTGATAAATGCAGCACTGTAGAACAGATCTCAGAACTGTGTGTATATTTTTTGCTTCCATAGTTTTGTAATTTGCTGTATTTTATCAGTATAAGTCTGAACTGAACTGGAGCTGCTAGTTTTCTAAACAGAACTGTGTGTGTGTGCTGAACCTGAACAGAACCGTGTATTAAATCTGCTGCAAGTCGCAGTTTGGACTTTTTGCCTGTTTGTACTTGTGCATGTCCTCCTATTTCTTCTTGCATACTTTATCATGCTTGTAGTATGTCCCGGGTGCCTCTTGCTTCAAGCTTCTACACAAGTGTCCCAACCAATGAGAACATGGGTCAAAGGTCATACTCTGTAGCTTGGTACTCTGCAACCCTTTAGAAACTGGTAAAAAATCCAAGATACTTGACAGTTTTATGTTATGTGACTAGTTTGGTGACACTGGCACAGCACTGACTCCTGTTTTATGTCTTCTCATTTACGGGTGATACGGCTTCTTACAAAATGTAAATGGATGGAATACGTGCCATTATAATGCAGAGACCAAACATAGTACAAGTGTATTGTAGGAACCACGTTTGTTTTCTAGATTGTAATGTGAGGTATAATCAAACACAATGAACGTTTGCTGAGGATCAGCTCATTAATCCCAAATTACAGTTGGTGTAAACTTTCCTCATGTCAGTTTACACACAAATGCAGTGTTTTCACTTTTACATTTTCTACATTGCCATTTGTTTCAGTCTAGTAAGTCATTCTCCCAGTTACTTCAGTACACCTGATTGTAAACATCCCACGTCACTGCTGTATTGTTTTGTAAGTTCACTGACCATATATATTGCAGTATACCCACACATGTTATATATGTTTAAGTAATATTTAAATTCACTTTTAACATTTTTAAATTTCAGTCAACTTTGTAGTGTGCCCCCCCCCAAGCTGTGTCTGAAATTTATTCAGAATACTACCTCAGTCAACGAACAAATGATATAACTTGTAAGTAAATGATGTATATTATGTACAGTGTGTGGTATGCATATACTTGGACATGAGTTGTCAGGTCTGAATTTTTCTGTTCTACATTAAAGTGAATGAGTAGTATGGACATGGAGACAGTTCATCTAGTCTGTACTTTACAAATAAGCACATCCTAATTCAGCTGCATCCTGTTATTTCAGGAAGAAAAGTTTTTGTGGTGCTATTTGTCCATCTGTATTCTAAGGTATTGTTTTGTGAGCAGTATGGATAGGAAGACTCCGCAAGCCATATCATTATTCTTTGTCTTTTCTGAACAGTAGTTTGTGTGATATTTATTATAGGTTCATAGGTAGCTACTAGGCTATCTGCCCGAAGGCATTTATAAGCTTCGTCAGAAAGTGTTGGCTTTCGCCGCCCCCTTAGATTAGTTCCCTGTGCCTCTGTCTAGCAGAGCCACTGAAGTGATTTCCGGGGTAAACTTTCTGTTTCCCTTCCACTCATCAATGTTTCTCTTGAAGAGTGTTAGCAAGGAGCTCTGCCTAATGTAGATTGGAATCTTGTTCCAAAGCATGGGAAGTCTCTGGGACAGGACGTCCTATTTATTGTTGTGGTGAGGTTTAGATCCCTAGAGCATGTGGCTTGAGGAGATAAGGTTTTTTTAGGTGGAGCATATCCATCAATTCTGGGTTGGACATGGCCTTGTATGTCAGGCAGTGATCACCTCTGAGTAGGCGGTATGCAACCAAGTACAGCTGGAGTTTCTTCAGTCGAGCTGCATAGGGCATCTGTTTGAGGCCAGTGATCCTCTTGGTGAGGTACTTCTGTGGTCTTTTTAGTTGTTGCAGGTATCTTGTAAGATACATCCCAAATGGGGCATTGTACTCTATGATGGGTCTGATGAGTGATGAGTAGAGGGGCACAATGACCTCTTTTGATCTGGATGTGAACCCTTTTGTGATTAGGTGGCTACATAGAAGGATTTTCTAACCACTTTGGCAATGTGATTATCAAAGGAGAGATTACTGTCTACTTGGGTCCCCAGATCCCTTATTACGTTTTCCGTATTTAGGGGACTACCACCTATGTGGTAGTTTGTGGGTACTTTGTTTTTTCCAAATGGGATGACTATGCACTTTTTGGCATTTAGCTTGAGGCCACGATTTTGACACCAGGTATCCGTCTCAGTGAGACCCTTTTGGAGGATGTCTGTGTCAGCTGGAGAGTCAATTATAGCCCCTAGTTTGCAGTCGTCTGTGAACTTGGTCAGCCATAGTCCCCCTGTGCTTGCCTGTACCTCTGAGAAGTATATGCCGAACAGGAGAGGTCCTAGGACTGAGCCCTAGGGAATGCCACTTGTAACCGGTTTAGAGTCGGACCTAGCTCCCGCAACTCTCACTATGTGGATTCTGTCTGTGAGCCAGTTGGCAACCCATCTTGTGACATAGGGGGTTTATGTTCAGGCTGGTGAGCTTGTCTATAATACCAGAATGGGGAATGGTGTCGAAGGCCTTTGCAAGGTCTAGGTTGGCTGTGTGTATCACCTTTCCTTCATCTATAGCCTTGGTAACTGTCTCAAGGAAGTCCACCAGATTTAGGAGGCATGATCTGCCCTTAACAAAGCCGAACTGGGTAGGGTCCAATGTTTGGAGGTTCCCAATGTCTCTGTTAATGAGTTCCATGATGATGCGCTCCATAGCCTGGTAGACCAAACTAATCAGGCTTATAGGGTAATAGTTCCCAGGGTCTGTTGTGGCTCCACCTTTGTGAAGCAGAATTACCGTTGCTGTGCGCCACTCTATGGATACATAGCCTGTGGAGAGGCTGAGTTTGAACAGTGTGTTTAGGTGAGGAGTTAGTTCATCTTTGAGCTCGTGTAGGACACAGCCTGGGACACCGTTTTGTCCCATCGATGCTGTGTTTTTGGCTTTGGTGAGGGGTGTTTTAACCTGAGTGTCTGTGATTTCAGGGGCTGTATATTCTTCTGGTATGGTTATGGGCCCTTTTGGGCTTGAGAGGGGGGTGAAATTTGCACTGAACCTCTCTGCCAGGATGCTGGCGATAACAGTCAGTTCAGTGTATTTTGTGCCATTCTGCACTAACTCTGAGCAGATCTGAGCATTGCCACTTAGATTCTTGACATAACTAAAGAATGCCTTGTGGTTATCTTTGGAGTCCTTGGCAATTTTTTTTTTGAAGCTCGCCTGGATGATTTTATGAGGGATCATAGTTTTTTGCTGATACTGAGCAAGGATGTCTTCCCTTCTTGGGATTTTACTCTTTTCTGTACTAGTTTTCTCCTTCTATTGTATAGCTTGCTTATAGCAGGGGTCCACCAGACTGGTTTCATTTTCTTGGAGGAGTGAGTCTTGGTTTTGCTTGGGATAGCATGATCCATGCATTCTTGTAGGTGCCCATAGAATGCATTAGTAAAGGATTTTGCAGCTTGCACAGTGTTATCCTATAGCATGGGGGCTTTGAAACTTTGGCGTTTTTATTCAGTAATGCCATAATACAGTTACAGGGAAAAATACAACTTATGGCTTCTCATTATAAAATGTGAATTGCAATTGTTAAACTTTTTTTTACAGGAGTAATAAGTAACTTATTTTTAAGTTAAAGGAGTAGTAATTGTTATACAGACAACTCATGTTTAGTTGCTTTATTAGTTAAAAGTGCTATTTTTGGGAAGTTGCAATAATTGGGAATATGTAATTGTAGTTTATCACAGTCTGTAACCTTGTAATGGACTTTTTGAGGTCTTTTGATATAACTAGCTTATATAATGTTACATTTATCCCTGTAGGTTTCTAGGCTTAATGCACATTTTACTTCAACAGGTTAACTTTGTGACATGGCTTTTGGGAGGGAGGGGTGGGGCTTTTTTTCCCAAACATCTTTTTTAAATTTTTACAAATGACAAAGACAATCTTACATTTATATAAATGAAAAACATGCAAAATAATACCACTTTAGTTGCAAACAGTTTACATCACAGACACCCTTGAAACAACTGTGGTTGTACATTATACATCACTTCCATCCATTGTTAGTTAAGCATTATATGGCTCATTCAAATCATGCCTCTTAGGCATTGTTCCTAAGTCCATTTTATCTGCTGCAAGGCAAGTCTGTAGTTGCTGTATTTTATTTAGAACAGAACGTAGTTGCTGTATTTTGTTTAGAACAGAAAGTACTTTCTGTATTTAAGTCTGTAATTGAGCTGTATTTTATTTAAAACAGAAAGCAAGTCCGTAGTTGCTGTATTTTATTCAGGACAGTATCTGCTGCAAGGCAAGTCCATAGTTGCTGTATTAGAACAGGTGTGCATGTGTGTGCGTATGTAAATGCCCCAAGTAAGTATACCTGGTGGTTAGTCTTACTCAGGCTCAAACCCTGTACCTTGGGTACAAGGAGCAAAAGCCTGAATTCCCTGCCCATACCACTTGTGTTCAATGTTTGAAATGTCTGGCTCATACTTTTGGTCTGTTCCTCTTAAAATTTGTGTTTTTCTAGCAAATTAGTGAGAACTGAATTCACTAAATCATGATAGCCATTTAAGTTTCAGTCTTATCTTTCAGGTAATGCATGGTAATTTGGTAACACAAAACATTTTATTCTAGCAACTTTCCAAGATTGTACAAGCATTGTTTAAAAATGTGTCCCTGGTTATTAGGCTTTTGTCCTCTACAATCAATTTTGGCTTTTTCCAGATTTCTTGTGCTGCAAAGTTGAGAGTGATAGTTGAGTGTCGAGTGAATTTTACAAGGAGCTGAGAGCTTCAGGGGAAGAGAAATTTAGTGCTGCTTATGCCAAGTCTGCTTACATTGTTAATAGTACAATGGATAATATACTTGCTTTTGATGCAGAAGGCTGTGGGTTGAATTGGGTTTTACTCCCACAGTATGTAGATGGATTGCTGATACATCTGTACTGTGTGGTACTTTTAAAGGTGGCGGATCATGCTGCAGCCCTGAGAATGTCCTCCTTTGAAGGAGATATTTAGTAACTATGAACCTGTTGTTTAACTAGGGCAATGCAAGCTTGACTGAAATTAAATCATCACCAACTCCCTCTTTTATTCTGATTTTCTACATTGGGTTTGCTGTTGCCTGTCGGCTTTCAACACCTTTCTCGATTCAATGTAGTTAATTTTAATTTTATAAAAGTTGTATTTTAGTTTTATACAAGTTCAAAGTTTGATACATGTTCAAATGTTTAAATAAAACACTGTTCTGTTTATATTTTGTCTGGTCTTCAATTTGTGTTTGAATTATTGTGTCCCACAATTCCATTGGAGTGGGAGAGGTTATATAATTATGTACACAAATTTTATGTTAATTACCGAACAGATTTGTACCTATTTTTCATGGGCCTTTGTCCAGATATTTGATGTTTGCAGGTTGAGAGGTATGACTGTAACACAGATCATACAGCAGTCATAGTGCTCTCACTACTGTGATTCTAAATTACATGTCTGAGCTGGAATTTCAAGCTACTGTAGCTATTTCTTTAGGGACAGGAAAACCAGTAGCAACTGAATAAAACAGAAGGCAGCAACAATGAAACAAACTGAAAAGAAACTGGGAGAGCGGTAACAATTTTTTAAAACTAGAAAGTGCAGCATAGTCACTAGCATGCAGAAAGTAATGCTTCCCAAGTATAATGTAGATGGAATATGGCTATAATTTATTCATTCTTGCAACAAAATCACAGTAATCCTATTATTGGGAATCAAACTTAGAAGACTATGGTACCAGACGAGGCAGATTTTTGCAAGTACAATTACTTTAAGCTGGAAGATTGTAATAGCAGGAAATGTGAAGTGTTATGAAGGCTTTATAGAGCACAGTTCCTGCTGTAAATCACCATACCCCACTATTGGTACAAGACTATGCTAGTAGACTGGGCAGTGTGCAGTAGTACAGTTACTATTAACAGTAAAGAAGTAAAAAAGGCAAGAACTGTAAAATATCTGCTTATGGAAGCTGTTTGGAACATAGAGTCCACAGTAAAACATAATACTCCCAATATTGTGAATGAAACTGCAGCAGTTTGGCACCTGACCGAAAAAAAAGAGCAAAATTGCATAAAATAAAGAAATAGGTAGATACAGTAATTTAAGAGCAATACAAATATGCACTCCAAAGTTGAAGTGTATGTTTTTTCCCCCTTTTGGTAAAAAAATGCTGTTTTGAATGGTCAGAGTCCACCTCAGTCAGCACTGCTATCACAGTGCTTCTGCTTCTGGGCTTTTACACTATTCTATGTCTTGATTCGAATGTCATCCCTCCCTCTGGGTTTTATCCAGGTCCTCTGGTTTCCTTCACAGCCCATAAACATGCCATAAGTGAACTGATATTTCTCCAGGTTGCTGTTAGGCAAAATGCAATGTTCTTACTCTTTCTCTATCTGTCTCTCTCATTTGACCTGACTTGTCAGAAGTGCCAGTATGTATGCATATATGAAATTCTGTGGAAAAATATCCCTGATTTTATCTATGGTCACACACAGCACTTCACATGTACACAGTTGCTGTGAGACATATATCATCTCTTTTCCCTTCCTCCAAAGGAGCCCCTGCATAATTGAACTTCCCTGCACAGAGGTATACACATAAGGTTGGTATAGTCAAAGGTCTTCTGGATATCAGTAGAAAGCATCAGTGAACAATAAGTAATCTTTAAAAATAAGGTATGAAATGCATTGTACTTAGAGGGTTTGGGAGTCTGGCAGCCCTCAGTCTCCCCCTGACTATATAAGAGCATTGTAAGACAGGTTTAGTGGGAGGTGGGTCTCATCCTCAACCACTGCCCTGGGGCCTCCCTTAGTCTAAAATAATTTATTCTCAGAGATGTGCATAAAAGGGACTTCAAGATGGCTGCAAATTGAGTAACAGTTTATTTCTAGCTTTCCCAGTGTGAAAACAGAAACTCAGCACAGAAGGCCAGTAGACTTGTGTTTATGGGTACATTTCAGTAACTGGCTAGTAAATGCACTGCCTGGATGCCAGGAATAAAGAAATGCAGAAGACCTGGAGAAAAAAATCAGCTACAAAAAGTCAGGAAGGAACACTGACTGGGGAAAGTTCTGCAGCTGTTCAGAAAAAGCAATGTAACCTTCAGACATGACTTCCAATAACCTACAGGAAGATATAAGACAACTGCAAACAAATCATTGATAGAGTATATCAGCACAAACAACAAAAGGCTGGAAAAAAATGGAAGAAGATTTAAACAGATATTCAAATGAGATGATAAAGCTGCAAAAATCAGAGGTTGAAATGAAGAAAAGGCTGGACGAATATGAGACTGCTCAGGAAGAGATATTTCAAAAAATAATAGAATTAGAGGACAGAGTACATAGGGAAAACCTGAGATTTTCAGCTATACCAGAAAAGCTGAAAGGAACAGACTGCATTAATTTTATGAAAGCACAAATAAGCAACTGGAATGGTATTCCACAACCAGAGTTGTTAGTTGAAAGAGCACATCATGTGTATACTCCAAACCTAGCTATAAGAAATCAGTTTAGACCTTTAATCTTAAAGATGGAATCCTACCAGCAAAAGGAGTTGATTCTGACAAAACTGTGGCAGAAGGGCAAAGTACTAAAAGTGGGAGACAGCAGAGTGTTTGTGGAGAATGATCACTCATTGTACACCAGAAAGAAGAGGAGCAAATTGAATCCACTATTCAGAGAATGTCAAGATAGAGGTGTGAGAGATTCAAATTGCTTTACACAGCTGTTCTCAAGGTATTCTTCCCTGGTGGGTCAAAATCATTTTTTGATGAAATACATGCTATAGAGAAAATATAAAAGTTTGTCTGACAAAGAAATAAGCTGTGAAGTGGAAGGAGATTCTGCTTCTTGTTCTTCTGGTAATAAAGACCACAAAGGGACTGTACCTGTGAAACCTTTTCAATTTTTTCAACAGAAAATGTTGGAAAGAAGGAAGGGAGCAGGAGAGTTGACTAGAAGAACCAAGAGTATATTGGAAATGAAGCAGATACAGGATTTCAGAGATGAACAGTAACAAAACCAGTAACTTAATATGGGATTACAATGCAATAATCATATTTGTGAATGACAGAACAAGAAATTCTGGAAATATTGGACTTTTCAGAATTTGTTTGACTTATGGGGGACTCTAAAGCATATTCCCTACTTCATGTCATTAATGTTCAGAAAGTGCTTTGGGGAGGGGAAGATGAGGGAGAAAGTTACCTGTAAGTAAATAATTTTTTTCTTAAATAGTACTAATTTTGTGGTATGTGGGTTTCTTTACATGCCATAAAGTACATTTTTTCAGTTATTTCTAAGTGTAATGGGGATTGTGAACAGGTGATTCTGTTCTTTTTTTTTCTCTCCATTATGTCTCTCTTCTTACTCAGTTGTTTCTTTTATCATGCTTTTTCACCTTTCTTTTTTTTACATTGCAGTAATGTAAAAAAAAAAGAAAGGTGAAAAAGCATGATAAAAGAAAAATTAATGTGTTTTTTTCTCATTCTTGCATGGGGAAATGACTGGATTAAAGACCTTAGGTTAATTTAGCAACATGTTTTAAGAGACAGCAAGTACATGAAAATAACATTAAATATTATGAGTCTTTTTACCAGCAAGTACATGTATGCTCAGTAACAATTTTGCAGCTGGTCTTCATGTTTCCAAGGAAACAGTCTGATAAAGAGAAACTGGCTGCCTGGTTTTCATGTCTCTGTGGAGACAATCTGATAAAGAGAGACTGGCTAAAGTCTGATGGAAAGTGATTGCCTGAGGGAAAAAAAACAAAAGAGAAATTGGATAGGTGATAATGTTCTCTGAAAACATTCAGTGGTTTCCCAAGGTAAATAATGTTCTCTGAAACCATTCAGTGGCTTTCCCAAGGTAGATAATGTTCTCTGAAAGCATTCAGGGGTTTTCCCAGCTGGGAGAACTATAGAGATAAGATAAAACCAAACAGCACTTAGTAGAAGTACAGGCCGCACCATGCATCTTAGCATGGATAATATTTCATTTAGGTTAACTTAAGTCTGTGAGTGTGGTTGTCATTTTGAGACTTTTGCTCCTATTAGGAGGGCAAAACTTCAATATTTGAAGGAGTATATAGTTTTGTGTGTTAGTATTAAGTTGATAGGTTTTAGGGGGTTATTTTGTGTGTGTGTGTGCTCTTTTGAGAGCTTTCAATAAAACAAAACGTTTTATAAGATGTGACTAATGCTCAAATGGATATAAGAAACAACTGTATAAAAGTTCAACCTGCTAAATAGTGTATGCATATAACACAAAAAATGAAACTAGACATTTAACAAAAAAAGTGTTATACATGAAAGGTGGGAATAATAACTTTTTAATGCAATAATGATTTCTGTAGTGTCTTTAAATGTAAATCACCTCACTGATAAATTCAAAAAAGAAAGAGTAGTGAACTATATTAAAAATGTAGGATGCAAATAGCTATGTTTCAGGAAACGCACAGAAATAACTGAACATGTGAATTTGGTAAAAAAAGGTTTTCAGGATGGTTATTCAGTGGAATAACTGGGACAAAAGAAAAAAGGAGTACTTATATTAATTGCAAAAGGAGCTCCAATAGAGACAGAAGAAGATAAGATAATAATGGCAGATTTTGCTAAGGGGATGCTAGCAAGGGAGGAAGATTACATTGGCATGTATTTACATTCCACCTAAAACTCCTATAATGGAGCTTAACAAAATTCTGGGACAGAGAATCAGTTTTCAGCAAGGAATATTAATTATAGATGGGGACTAGAATTTTATTTAGTGCAGTGAAGATTTGTGTTGGGGGCCCAGAAGGGAGAATATAACAAAGGAGGGTAGATTTTTGAAGCAATTTATAAAAATATTTGGAGTGAATGATGTGAATTCAGTAATAGGAGTGCAGAGTGAATTTACATATTATTCCCCAAGATGTAAAAACTGGGCTAGGCTAGACAGAATTTACATTTCACAGGAACATGTGCATTTAATTGAAGGTCTTTATACTCACCCAATAACTATTTCAGATCATGCGCCAATAATAGCTAAAATAAAAGCACAGGGTTATGAAATAAAAATAAGACAATGGCGCTTTCCCACCTATCTGTTGAAAGGAGAGCAATTTAAGGAATGGGTAGTACAGATTATTCATGAGCTGTTAGAATAGAAATTTATTCTGAAAATATAGCTAGGGAGTGGGATAAAATTAAGGTGGAGTTTAAAAATAGGGTGAAAATAAAAGAAAGGGAGCTATGGTTAAATAAAAAGTTATTTAGAGGGACTGACAAATGTTTAAGTATTGCAAAATAGGGAGAATCTCACAGAACTAGAAGAAGATCAACTGCAGAATCCTAGACAGAAAATAAGAGATTACCTCGATAATATGCAAGAGTTTAGAAAGGTTGCTATTAAGCAACTGTTTTTTGATAACATTAGAGCACAAAAACTTTTAGCACAATGACTCAGGCAACAGAAAGTAGAAAGGGCTGTCACCAAACTTATAGAGCCTGAAATAAGGAAGGTAACAAGCGATCCTGTAGAGGTATTAGGAATATTTTGGAAATTCTATGAATGTCTCTATAAAGCAGAGAAATATGAAAATCAAGAAAAGATACAAATGGAAATGCTTATGGAAAAATTAAATATGCCAAGGTTAGAAGTAGATTAGGCTCATTTACTAATGGTTAGGATAGGAGGAGATGAGATAACAGTTGTGATGTATAACAAATCTACTGGAAAGTCCCCAGGAATAGGTGGTATTCCTGTGGAAGTTTGGAAGTTAGGAGGAAAAAAATTGATAAAGATCTGGAAGGTTTTGTTTAATAATATTTGAAGAGGAGGAAAAGAAGTACCAACATCCTGGAAGAAAGCAGTGGTAGCTGTAATAGGTTCATAGGTAGGAACTTGGCTATTGGCCCTAGGGCCTATACAAGCCTAGCCAAAAAGGTACCCCGGCTTTTGCCACCCAAGAAAAATTATTTTCCTGTGCCCCTGTCAAGCAGAGCCACAGAAGTGATCCCCGGGGTGAATTTCCTATTTCCCATCCAATCAAGATTTTTCTTGAAGAGTGCTAATGAGGAGCTCTGTTTGACATAGGTAACCTGTTCCAGAGTATGGGAAGTCTCTGGGACAATAATCTATCCCTCTAGCATGTTCTGTTTATTGTGGTGACAAGGTTTAGGTCCCTAGAGTGTGTAGCTCAGAGGGATTTGGATTTCTTTGAGTGGAGCATGTCCAACAGTTCTGGGCTTGACATAGCTTTGTATGTTAGACAGAGATCGCCTCTGAGTAGGCGATATGCAACAGAATAAAGCTGGAGTTTTTTGAGCTAGTCTGTATAGAGCATCTGTTCGAGGCCAGTAATCCGCGTTGTGAGGTGTTTCTGCGGCCTTTCCAGTTGTTGATGTCTTGTGAGGTACATACCAAAAGGGGCATTGTACTCTATAATGGGTCTAATGAATGATGAGTAGAGGGGAACAATGACCTCTTTTTTTCTGGATGAGAAACCTTTTGTGATGAGGTGTGCCACATAGAAGGATTTCTTGACCACTGTGGCAATGTGATTATCAAAGGAGAGACTACTGTCCACCAGTGTCCTAAGGTCTCTTATCACACTTTTGGTGTTAAGTAGACTACCACCTATGTGGTAGTTTATGGGTAAAGAGTTTTTACCAAAGGGGATGACAATGCACTTTTTGGCATTAAGCTTGAGGCCATGGCTTTGACACCAGGCATCTGTCTCAGTGAGGCCCTTTTGTAGGATGTCCACATTGTTAGGAGTTTCGATTATGGCTCCTAGTTTGCAGTCATCTGCGAACTTAGCCAAAGACCTTCTGTGTTAGCCTGTACTTCGGAGAAGTAGATACCAAACAGGAGAGGACCCAGGACTGACCCCTGTGGTACTCCACTTGTCACTGGTCTGAAGTCTGATTTGGAGTCTGCTACTTTCACAGTGTGGGTTCTGTCAGTAAGCCAGTTGGCAACCCATCTTGTGACATAGGGATTTATACCTAGTTTAGTGAGTTTATCTATAATTCCAAAGTGGGGGATGGTGTTGAATGCTTTGGTGAGATCTAGATAGGCTGTGTGAACCACCTTACCCTCATCTATGGCTTTGGTGACTGCTTCAAAGAAGTCTATCAGGTTTAGGAAGCATAATCTGCCTTTTTCAAACCTGAACTGTGTGGGGTCCAGAGTTTGGAGATCTCCAATGTCTTTGTTTATGAGTTCCATGATGATATGTTCCATTGCCTTGCAGACTAGGCTCATCAGGCTAGTGGGTCTGTCATCGCTCCCCCTTTGTGGAGTGGGATAACAGTCACAGTGCACCATTCAATGGGCACAAAACCTGAGGTGAGGCTATGACTGAACATGGTACTTAGGTGGGGTGCCAGTTCATTCTGTAGTTCATGTAGAAGGCAGCCTGGGATGTTGTCAGGTCCCATGGATGCTGTGTTTTTGGCTTTGGAGAGTGAGGTTTTTACCTGTGCAGCCGTGATTACAGGAACTTTGCATTCTTCCGGTATAGAGATGGGCCCTTTAAGGGGTGATAGGGGGGGGTAAAGTTAATACCTAAAGAAGGTAGAGATCCATCAGATCCAGGTACATACAGGCCCATTCCAATACTAAACCACAATTATAAAGTATTCTTGTCTATAATGGTTAAATGAATGACAAACGTAACACCAAAACTGATAGATATAGATCATTGTGCTTTTGTGGAGGGGAGGCAAACATTTGACAATATTAACAGAATACTGATGATCCAGAGTGAAGCAGAATGTATGAAAATACTATTGTTGTTGTTGGGTCTTGATGCAGGGAAAGCATCTGACAGAGTAAGCTAGGACTTTATGAGCAGGGCAATGGAAGCAATTGCATTTCCTGAAAACATTATAAGGTTGATCAGGAGGATATATGAGGGATCGGAGGTAAAAATTTAAGTGGATGGGATCCTCTCTGATAATTTCTGCATGAACAGAGGAACCAGGCAGGGGTGTCCACTTTTCATTTTATTATTTGCATTATATTTATTACCACTGGCAAAGAAAATATGGGACTCAGAAATTCAAGGACATAATTTGTATGGTAGTCAAGAAAAGCTCCCTTTATTTGCAGATGATATTATTTTATACCTGACAAAACCAGAAAAAGACATTACAGTGTTTTGGAACATGTTGAGACAGTTTCAGATCTTTTTGGGATACAAAATTAATGAAGCTAAAACAAAGGGGTTAGCAGTAAATTATGTACCCACACACCAGTTGGTTCAGCAATATCCATATTTATGAGATATGATAAAGTGAAGTATTTAGGAGTATGGATTAAAAATAATTCTAGTGTGGCAGCTAAGGATATGTGAGAAGAGACTAAACAAAAGAGAATACAAAAACTAGAAAATGGAAGCTT
Source organism: Protopterus annectens (assembly GCF_019279795.1). Classification (NCBI taxonomy): domain Eukaryota; kingdom Metazoa; phylum Chordata; order Ceratodontiformes; family Protopteridae; genus Protopterus; species Protopterus annectens. Next base: position 658,967,181 of record NC_056725.1, read on the forward strand.
TGTTTATATGTATATGGATAATAGGATACAATGGTGAGGATGCAAGGAGTAGAGGTGGTAAAGGTGGATGAGTTTAAATACTTGGGATCAGTAGTTCAGAGTAATGTTGAGTGTGGAAGAGAGTACAGGCAGGATAGAGTGGGTGGAGAAGAGTATCAGGAGTTATTTGTGACAGACGAGTACCAGTAAGAGTGAAAGGGAAGGTCTACAAGCGGGTAGTGAGACCAGCTATGTTATATGGATTGGAGACAGTGGCATTGACAAAAAGGCAGGAGTTAGAGCTGGACATGGCAGAGTTAAAGATGTTAAGATTTGCACTGGGTGTGACAAGGGTGGACAGGATTAGGAATAAGTATATTAGAGGGTCAGCCCAGATAGGAAGGTTTGGAGACAAAGCCAGAGAGGCAAGATTACATTGGTTTGGACATGTGCTGAGGAGGGATGTTGAGTATATTTGGGAAAAAGATGCTAAGGATGAAGCTGCCAGGTAACAAGAAAAGAGGAAGGCATAAAATAAGGTTTATGGATGTGGTGAGGGAGGACATGCAGGTGGTTGGTGTGAAAGAACAAGATGCAGAGGACAGGAAGAAATGGAAACAGATGATCCACTGTGGCGACCCCTAACGGGAACAGCCAAAAGAAGATGATGATGATGGATAATAAGATACAAGCAGTTAAAATGCTTTTAGCCCCTTTAGTCTTATACACAGGTCAGGCATATTTTTATCAACCAGAGGAAAAGTTGTGGATAGCAGTTAATAAAGAGCTGAATGACTTTTTCTGGGAAGGGAAGATGACAAGAGTCAAGTGGGATAAGGTGATTCTTCCAGTACAACAGGGTGGATTGGGTTTACCCGATTTGAAGGGGCATTTCAGAGCTACACAGTTAAGACTCCTATACATAGCACAAGCAGAAATCTATATTTCAAAGTGGAAAGGGATGATGATTAAATGGGAGAAGCTCAATAAATAAGGAGACTGGGATTTTGGATGCAGGCCTTTAAGGAGAATAACATTAATCATACAGAATATTACATCCATAAAGTAGCAGAAAGTATTCTAAGAACTAAGCCAACACTGGATTGAAGAAAGGACATTCTGCCGATAGGGATGACTGCAACTGGGGATATAGACAATAAGTAAGAGGGGGGATGGAATTTATTGGAGAAAACTAGCAAAGGAACCAAGATATTGGGAGCAAATAACTGGATAGGAAAATATGATAGAATGGAAAGACACCAAGAATGTATTTGGACTGCAGGTTAGAGATTGCCTTCCCCATCAGGGACTGATATTAGGGTATAGAAAAGACAAAGAAATAGGGGGGTCTTAAATGAAAGACAAGCACTGATAGAGTTTCTAGTAGAATCTAGACCAGAAGCTGCCATGGAAAAAGGAATAATTAGTAGAGCATATACAATATTGCATGTTAACTATAGGAATCAATCAGAGGAGGATAGAAAGGATTGGAAAGAGAGATTGGATAAGCAATTCAGAAAGAAACAATGGGAGGAAGTACGTATGTCTCCCTAATATGCAATGAAATCTAGAAGATTTAGGATTTTTGTCTGGAAATGTTTACATATATATTTCTATACCCCAAGTAGACTCCAGAGAATTTTTCCTCAGGCAGACAGCAAATGTCGGTGTGTCAGGGAAGTAAGAAGTAATTGGTAACATGTTTTCTGGGAGTGCAGTGAATTGGCAGACTTTAAGGATTCCCTGCAGGATGTACTGTCAGAGATGCTGGGTGGGCAGATTGGTATGATGAGGGAGATTAATTTTCTGAGCTATGATAGAGAATCAGAATTGTCTAGGCATGGTAAGGCCTTGCTGTGTCTAATAATGGTGGCTGCCAAAAAAGCAATTACTAAAAAATGGAAATCAAAATTTAAACCAACTATACTAGAAGTAGTGAACATAGTAATAGAGATAAAACAACTGGAATTGAGATCTTTAGAAAAGGGTTGGAGCAAACTACATAGGAAGAAATAGGAATTGTGGGCACAATACATACAAGGAAGAAATGAGGTTTAAAAGGCAGCAGGACTATGCGCTATGTAATATTTGAAAAAGATTGGGTATAAGGGCTGTATAATGTTTGCAACTGGGAGTGTGTCAGTATGGTTTGTGATGTGAAATGCTTGCAACTAGGATTGTGTTGTGGTTTGTTTTCATTTGTATAAATGTATGATTGCCTATGTAGTAAGTGATGGTTTAATAAAGATGCTTCTTGTTTTAAAAAACTTAGGAATTGAATAATTTATGTAATGTTGCTTAGGTTATATGATATGTAGCAATATATGTGAAGTAAAATGTTTATGTTAATTATAGTGTGATCACTTTTATATTAATGTAAATTTGCCTATGTCACAAGTGATAATTCAATAAAGGTGTTTGAAAAAAAAGAGTTGAGCATAAAAGGTTCCAGTGGCTTGCGTTGGGAGACTGGCTGGCAGCACTGAGGTCATTGTTGCTTTAAATTTCCTCACAATGAAATGTATTAGTGGTATACACAGATGGCTGCTTTAGTTTATTTACTTGGCAGTGTACTGTCTAGGTGAAACAAGTTGGAGTACTTTGATAATTATTTTTCACCTTCCTCACAGTCATCTGTCAGTCATGTATACAGGTGGCTGTCTTTTGGGGGTAGGAATAAGGTGGTATAATCTGTATATTTGTATGACAGCAATAAGTTGAAATATATTACTATGTCCATGTGTTCTTTCACTGTTGTCCCAGTCTAAAAGTAGAAGGGTATAGAGAAAGTGGATGCCTTTTGCAACAAGAGTTGATGAGGCATTCTGTGCTTATGTATGATTGCAAAGTGCATGACTGTGGCCATTTGTTCTTTCAGTTTCATCCCAGTTTAAGACAAGGGAAGTAGAGAAGATGTTTTTTTTGGGGGGAGTGAGGTAGTACTATTTCCAGATAATGATGTATGCTTTCTCACAGTATATTGAGAACTAGTATTTTGTCATGTTTAAACATTTAAGCCTTGGATGCAACTTACTTCTTCCATGTTTCTGTCCTTGCTCATGACTTTTATTCAGGCTATCATCAGATCAAAAGTTGAAAAAAGCTCTAAAATATTCCTAAGAGAAAATACAGAGCCTTACAGAGCCCTACTTAATTTGGTTATTTCTTCCTCAGTTGTTACATTGCAATCTTGCTCGGTTAGGGTAATTTGAAAGGATGGGTAAAAAAGCTGAAGAATAAGACAATATGTGAATATGAATTCCTTTCCTTACTCATGACTTTTCTTTGGGTTGTCATTAAATCAAAAAGTTAACTGATAGTTTCTAGGCATGTAATTAGTGATATCAAAAAGAAGCCTAGCCCAATTTCACAGTTGCCCCAGAGCACCAGTTAAGTGACTTACTCAGAATCACCCTGTTGGCAGAGGCTGAGGGACTCAAACCCTGAACTACATGAAGTATCTCACTAACAGATAGTAGCCTTAATTCTTTGTGCTAAATAAAGTTTGAAAAAATGCTTAAAAATGTACCTCAGAGTATGTAGACATCAATGGCTTTTTCAGACCTAGCAGTCACCAGACCCCCAGCTTATTTCAGTTGTTTTTTTTTCCACAGTTACACTGCAGTCTTGGCTAGTTACGGTGTGTTAAAAAGATGGAGGAGAAAGTTGTAGAGTAAGACAAAATGTGAACATTATTTTTTTCTTTACTAATGATTTTCATTCGGGCCAAAATGTTGAGAAAATGATCTAAAATGTAATATTAATAATATCTGTTAACCAGGTAGATCCACTAAATACACAGTCTATTTTCAGGAACGACCAGCAGCAATGTTGGGTTAAGTGACTTGCTCAGAGTCATACAGTTGGTAAATGGAAATTATGGGAATTAAACCCAGAACACTGGCATAGCAATAAATTGTACTAACATCTATGATGAACTGTCAGACTATTTTAGAGCATTTAAAACCCTTTGTCTTCTGGGGATCTATTGTCCCTAACCCCACCCCTCCCTCACTCCACATTCAGTTCAGTTATATTCTCCACATTTGTTGCAGTGAAGTCTTGGCTAGTTAGAATGTGTTGAAAGGATGGAAGAAAAATCTGAAAAGTAAGACAGTGTGTGTAAACAAAACAAAACAAGAAAAAAAAAAAGTAATCTGGGTAGTGTTGGGAGGCTAGAATGTGGGGCTGAAGGGAGATGCTTTGTTGTGTAGGGAGGGCACTAGTGGGCAGCAAGTGGGGCACCATGGAATCCTTTACCGGGAACTCTATTTTATCTCCCTATATGCCACTAGCAGGAGAAAACGAAGGGAGTAATGTATGGTCAGCCAAAACATTACTGAGAAATGCTAAATGGAGCATACTAAGTGATGGTGGTTAGAGAAGAGATTGGTGAGAAATGCTAAATGGAGCATACTAAGTGATGGTAGTTAGAGAAGAGACTGGTAGCTAAAACATCATATGGAATATTAATGTGGTCATGTATTAGGCAATAAAACAGCAGTGTGCTCTTCTGTGAAGCACAGATAAAATTGTATCAAGAAAAATAATAAAAAAGCAGCTAGGTGAACGGACCTAAGCAACTGTATGGAAATGAACTATGAGAAGTAAAAACAAAGCAAAAGTTCCAGCAGGCAGCAGTAAAAAACATTAATAAAAAACAGTCAGCACTTTCACAATTACAAACCGCTTCATCAGACAAGAAACATTTACAGCAGTACACACTTTTAAATCATCAACAGCCTATTAGAGCATTTTACTTAGCAAAACTACTTAACATGTAAAGAGTCGCCACCCTTTCCATAACACATATGATGGTTAATGTTTAAATGGCCGTGTAAGCAGGAAAGATTTTAAAGAAACTGTATCATTAATGAAAGGGGCTTTATCTGCTTTAAAGTGTAGTATCCATTTTTCTAAGATAACCCCCTCTAACATCAACATCCACTAATTATAATACAAAAAAAACTAAATTCATGTTGTGGGCCATTCTGTTGTACATGTTTCGCTATGGCACTAGTATCTTTAGCATTCCTAATATCTCTATTGTATTCAAGAATGCATTAGTCTTTCCAATATACTATACTGCACAAATAGTACAAAACTATAGTGAATTAAATTCTTAGAAGAGCAATCTACATAAAATGCAAATTCAATAGAATAATTAAGTGTAGGATGTACAGAATGTGTTCCTGTATGTGTAAATTTACAGGCACTACAGTGTCTACATGGATAAGTCACATGCCTTTGAGAGATAATGATGGGTAAAGTCCTCTGTGCCTTATAACAGAGTTGCCTTTTAAGTGATGTTATTCTTAAAAGAAAAACTAGGTTTATCAGTAACAAGATCTTTCAAATCATCACTAGCATATAAGATGTTCCAATTCTTTTTAATAACATTACAAAAAGGATTAATGTCACTAGAAAAGGTCAAAGGAAATCTAATACATTTCTTAGATTGTAATTCATTAAAGGGTGAAGGCGTAGATAACACTTCAGAAAAATAAGGCCTGCCCTTACTCTCTCTCTCGCTTACATAGCCAGACTCATACAAGAGTTAACCTCATGTTCACTATATCCCCATCCATAAATTCACACTTCAGGTTATCAAGTGCAGTTTTCATCTGCTGATCATCACTGTGTAATCTCATAATCCTAAGGAATTGTCCCTTGAGGACATTCTTTAATATATGTCGGGGGTGCATACTATTTTTATGTAAATACAAATTCCTTTTCACTTCTTTTCTATATACACTAGTTTTAAAACCACCAATATCGGTCTTTCGAACCCTTGCATCTAAAAAAATCAATCTGTTGTATGGAGTAATTGAATGAAAAGTTTAAAAAAGAAGTTGTAGTATGTAAATAGTCAATGAACTGCAGTAATAAATCCTCTGTCCCACTCCATAGAAAAAATATATCGTCAACAAAACATTTATACCAAAACACATAGGGATAAAAGTCATTATTAGATAATACTAAGTCCTTTTTCCATTTGGCTAAAGCCAGGTTGGCGTAGCTATTGGCACAGGCTGTGCCCATAGCCACACCAACTTTCTGCAGAAAGAAATCTTTACCAAACAAAAGAAAAAATATTTTTTAACATAATTTCAAGTAGATTACAGATACGATTGATCTTATCACTTGTAAAGGAACCATTCTCATTTAAGAATTCCCTTATATTCACTATTCCCCATTGCCTGAGCAGGATTTTATCTTTGGGAACCAACCCTCTACTGGAGGTAATAGCTGATGATAACAGACATTTGGCAGTCAATGAGGAACAATGGGTAACCTGTTTGAAGAAATTTAGAGATGTAGAGAATAAACTATACAAATGTAAATGTCCTGAATGGCAGAGACTACATATGGAAGCCAAATTATACCACAAGATTGTGCCTAGAGGTTTACATATTTTAAAGATGCCAACATATGGCAATACATTTTCTGAGTTGCTAAAACTTTGGCAGACATTAAATCCAAATTTGAGCTATGAGTATATTAAGCTATTACTAGATTTCTTTCTACCCCATGAGAATGTACTGTTAGAAGAGATAAAAGAGTTACAACGGGATATTCCCTCCTCTTATTCTACTGATATACAAGATACCCTGGCTACTTTGCATGAGAATGTTGCAGCCTATGAGAAAAGGCTGCAGGCTGTTAAAATGAAAAAACTACAGAGAGACAGCATGGATTTTAGAAAAGGTGCATTTTTTTCATGGTTAAGGAATGGTTCCCAAGTTACTAATGATGAACCAGTAGCATCAGGAATGGATGAACTTGCAACCAATGACTGGGTTGTAACATAGGAGGATCTCCCACTTCTGGAACCTCGTACTCAAACAGCAGCTTCTGCCTTAACTGAGATTAGGACAACTACATCTAACTCTCCCACTAGTTCCGATGTTTTGAATCAGCCCCTTACTCAAATGGCAGCTTTAGATTCAACTAAGACAAAGACAACTACATCTATTTCTGGCACTAGTTCTGGTGTTTTAAATCACCCCCTTTTTCTGTTGCCAGAACTGCTGCCCATAAATACAATATGAAGAGAAAGCAGGTCAAGGAGCTGAGGGAGAAGAGGATGTATTCGTCAAATACAAGCGATGGAGGGCAAAGGAGTGTTCAGGAACACCCACAGCGGCTCACGGACAACCTAGTTGTTAACATTTCATCGTTTACATTAACGGATGCACAAATTTCGCTTTTGAATAAAGGACTATCTTTTGTGCCATCCAAGAGGTCATATTTAGTTGATATACTTCTTATTTAAAGATGTAACATTGCCTCTGATGTTTGGTTCCATAATAATGTGAATTATTTTAGAAAACCTAGTGTTTATTCATCAAAAATACATCTGTTTGTTGAAGCTTTTATGAGAGTATGTCAAAATGAGATTAGAGAATTATTTGAAAGAGAACAGAAACCTGCCTTTTATAATTTAAATTCAGCAGAATATAAAGCACTTGTTGAATTAAAGGAAGCTACATCTTTTGAAATCCATCCTGCTGACAAAGGGGGAGGAATTGTAATACTAGACAAAGATTTTTATATTAAATGTATGAGAGATTTGTTGAATGATAGAGATGCAGTTATGATTATTAGTAAGTCCATGGTTCAAAGCATTATTGAGAAAGTTCTGTTTTTGATTTTTGATCTTATGATGTCACATGCTATTACTGAAGATTTATTTAAACACTTTTTCATTGAACATCCTACTATTCCAGTTATTTACTGACTTCCTAAGGTGCATAAAAGTAACCCACATATGCGCCCGATACTATCCAGTGGGGGTGCATTACTGAAATTATTTCTATTTTTGTTGAGAAAACTTTACACCCAATTTTAGATAGAGTAGATCCAGTACTGAAAGACACTAAGCCTTTTTTTAAAAAAATCTATATAAAGATACTTTGTATGTGGATTCAGTGAAAGATTATTATCTTGTTACCATGGATATAGGATGCCTTTTTACAGTTATTCCCAATGAATGGGGAATGGAGAATATAGGGGAATTCTTAAATGAGGATGGTTCATAGGATGATACTAGGCTATTGGCCGGGAGGCCCTTATAAGCCTAGCCAAGAATCTCACCCATGTTCCCACAAAGTCAGCAGATGTTATTCGACATTCTCTCCCAGAACTGCTAAAAGAAATACATTTTTCTCTTTGCAAAACTCTGAGATTGAAGAAGAAAACTCTCTCATTACACAGTGCAGGAGTAGCTAGGCGAGATTTCCCACACTCTGACAATGGCAGCAGCATGAGGAGAAGTTATGAAGAAAATCAGCAGCAACAGTGTTTAAAACAAAACTATGGTAGTTTTGTTCTCTTTTTGTGGGGGGGGGGGTGCTAAGTAATGCTGCAAAGAAAAAGGGTGTGTGCATTTTAATAAAGTATACATACACCAGTGGTCTCAGACTGACCGGAGGAACTCTTCACCAAGCTGCTACTACCTCCACTTCCTGTCCTCTTTGGTATTTGCCGTACTTGGGGTGTCCTTTGCTACACATAACGAGGAATGCATTATATTAACAGCGACGTCATAGTCATGAGGACTTTAGTTTTGAATCTTGGCTTCATACTGCATCAAGTCCAATGTTATCAAACTCATACAATATCAAAGCAATGTGTCTAATTTATGAAAGTGTATAAATGTTTGACCTGGGTGCAGTGGGGGTTGAACTATTCACCTCCCCCCATATCATGCAATCATCCACAATCTTGGGAAAAGGGGAGAAATCAGACAAATCATGACTCAAATTTATCATAACGTTGCCCCCAATGGCTTGTTAGGAAGACTTGGATATTTCTATACTCCTCCAGGTCCTTTTAGAAATGTTAACCATTGTCCATATACTATCAAGTATTTACTGTTATCAATTTCAACACAGTGGCATTCAGCATTGAAATGTATTAACCTTATGGTTCAACAGACCTACATTTCTAATATTATAGGTTCATAGGTTGGTACTCGGCTATCTGCCCGAAGGCATATATTAGCCCAGCCACGTTGTGTGGTATTCACAGCCCCTTTAGTAGTTCCCTAGACCCTTGTACTAGCAGCTAGTGCCCTTGGCCCCTATCTAGTAGTGCTGTTGGTTTATCCAAATATTATTACTGATTCTTTCAAAAACACCAGCTCTGCCACAACCAGAATTCTCTCTTATAATTCATCTTTAGTACATTTTTTTTGGGGGGGGGGGGGGTGGCAGGAAAGAATCAACAGACATATCTAAGTTTGTTCCATCTGCCACTGCACTTTGTATACCCATGGTGGCTTGCAGAAGTGATACGATCAATCTTATCTGTAATCTGCTTGAAATTATTTTAGAAAATAGTATTTTTTGTTTGGTAAAGATTTCTTTCTGCAGAAAGTTGGCATGGCTATGGGCACAGCGTTTGCCAATAGTTACGCCAACCTGGCTTTAACTAAATGGGAAAAGGACTTCATATTATCTAATAATGACTTTTATCCCTAAGTGTTTTGGTATAAACGTTTTGTCGACTATATTTTTTTTCTATGGAGTGGGACAGAGGATTTATTACTGCAGTTGGTTGATTATTTACCTACTACGACTTCTTTTTTGAAGTTTTCATTCAATTACTCCATGCAACAGATTGATGTTTTAGATGTGAGGGTTCGGAAGACAGATATTGGTGGTTCTAAAACTAGTGTATACAGGAAAGAAGTGAAAAGGAATTTGTATTTACATAAAAATAATATGCACCCCTGACATATATCAAAGAATGTACAAAAAACAACAAGAGCCAGCAAGTAGTGACTTAAAAAAATTTTGTATTCAAAGATACATAACAGCAAAAAAACAAACCGGTTTCGGCTGGAAAAATAACACAGCCTTCCTCAGTGTATAAATTCCATTCAAAAAACATGCTGTTTAAATACTAAAAGAACAAAACCCATTGGTTGAATACTCATAAATATTCATTTAATCCAGGGGAAAACAGACTACCAAGCTTTATGATCCCCTTTTTTTCTTTACCATTCAATATATTGTGCCACCCAGTTTTATTTGTACGATTGCCATGTACCATATCTACAATAATGAACATAAATTGGGCTGTGGGATGAACTAACTGATGTTTGTATAAAGCATTGTTTAATGTTGTTTAATTGCCATATTGTTTTTTGTATGTTTCCAGTTTTTCGAGCCGTGCAACAGCTCTCGTGCAGGGGGACTTTATTTAGTGTTACTTTGCTCTTCACTTCCTGCTGGGGCCTGTGACTTTGATGCTACAGGGATTCCTTGCAGCATTCGTTTTGGATATTTTGTTTCTACTCCATCGGTGGATTCTCTATGGCTTTGGTCCGCTGGACATATTAACATTTACCACCAGTTTATTATAGTGTATATTTTTTCTTATATATTTTCGATACCAACTTGCCTTTGGAGCGTAACCATGCCATCTTGGAGGACTTGGTCTGTTGGATTATAACATCATTGGGGCTGTTGGTTCAACGCTGGTTTTACGCTATTAAAAGTGGGTATGGAATTATCTTTTTGACTGTCATTTTGACTATACCAGCATCTATGTTTTACTGGATGTGTTTGTTGTACTACCCAATTGCAACACGTGGTTTGTTTCATCGTTTTGATTATCTACCCACAGGCGACTTGTTTTTTCTAACTTTATGTCGTCAATTTGTGAAGAAGTACGTGAGTACATGTAAATTCTTAGTTTTTGTACTTTTATTCAAAGTTTCTTTGGATACTTCAAGTGCGACACTACTCTGAGGAACTTTGGTATTTGGTTTGTTCTATATTTTGGAGCATGCTTTTTCAACGTCTTTCTGGATTGTAACCACCATTTTGTTGGACTATCAGCCCTTCATGGAGCGATATTACAATATACAACTTTGGGCGCTAGTGGAGGTCGTCCCTGAACCACGTTACTACAGTTTGTGACATTTTTTGAACATATATATATATATGGTTTGATTGTAATTACCATCTCGATGGACTATTAGTCCTTCACGGAGCGATATTGTAATATATATCTTTGGGCTTTAGTGGAGGTCGGTCCTGAATTATGCTACTATGGTCTGTGACATTTTCGGGGTATAGAAGGTTACAGATTATTTAGCAATTTGTTCTTTATGCTTGATTATATATTTATGATTATATACTGTGATTTTCAGCCTTTCAATCGAGCGTGATTATATTATATAATTTTGGGGTTTAGTGCAGGTTGGTCCCAAACTACATCACTCTAGTTTGTGATTTTTTTTGTTCATAGATCATTATAGACTATACAGTCAATTGTATGCCTCTCATGTTTGGATTACATACCTTGTATATATTTTTTGTACTGTGTGTTATACCATTGATCTCTGGTGTTAGATATTATCTATATTTTGTATAACTATTGCTATAACTATTGCTATGTGGACATGTAGGTTCTGATTTACTGATTGTGTTGAGTTTACTTCATCCGTTAAAATTAGGCATGTGTTGCCTGGAGGTGATATTATTAAGCATTGTTTAACAGACAAAAAGGACATGTATCTATCTTAGATTATTACATTTTTTGAACTTTAGCTTATTCAGGGTACATTTGATGGTTGCTCATGATTTCAACTATTTTTTTGCATATCTTTTGCATTTTCCAAATGTGGTTTAACATGGGCTTGCATTAGATCATTATTCAATTGTTAATCTTTTTATTCACCATTATTATCTAAGTTAGGTATTTTCTGCCCATAGATATACACACCAAATTGTAACTTATGTGTACATTTGATATTTTGTCTAGAATAATATCTAAACATACCTTTACTCTATTCCAATTGTTTATGTATTACGTTTTATATATGTAATTATACAATGGTATTCCAACTTTATATACATGGAGATGTGATATTAAGTTTTTGAATTCTACAGAAAGATTTTTTCTGTTTTTCCATGGATATTGGTAGTAATACCTAGTCTATCTAGTGGTCTGGCTATAGGATTGGGTTGTTCTCCTGACCCCTGGGGATTAGTGTGTTTGAATTCTACAGAAAGATTTCTTCTGTCTGTCTATGTATATTGGTAGTAATAACTTGTCTATCTAGGTCTGGTAATAGGATTGAGTTTTTCTCCTGACCCCTGGGGATTAGTTTTATTTGTATATTGGATCTTTTGTTATTTTCTTGATCTTGGCTCAGCATCATATATATATTTTTTCCTTTTTGATCTCTGCCTTTGTTGTGATCTCTTGCCTAGCCCCCCTTAATATACTTTTATGCTTCTCAGTTCTAATTTGTATTTTTTATGTCAATACATTTTTTGAGGACATTTCTTATCTGGTTTTTCAGGCATGGACGCATCCTTCCCTTATTTATTAGGTGGGATATGTTGTTTGCTGTGATTGTCCACTACGCCTGTTATCTCTAGCTGCCGTGGTTTTTTGTATCAGTAACCATTATTGACAGCTTTTTAAAACAGATTCACCGGTATTATTATTACAGACTGTTGTTATAACAATGGATTTATCTAATCTTATTTCTGGTTTGGTTGCGGATAGAGAGGATCTGGGGGGTTTTGGTCTGGGTTCTTCCAATAATGGGAGCACTGAGCCTGTAGATTCTATCAGCCCAGAGGCATCTTGCCAAAGTTTAATTGATGATCTAAACAGGCAGCTCAGATCATTGCGAGGAAATGTATGGCATAGCAAACTCTTTAAGGCCTATCAGGCCACAAACATAACCCCTAGGGGGCTACGTATACGCACCATTCCTCATGTAAACAATGCGGATGAGGAGTTGACCAAACAATGGTTAAAAATACAAGAAGCCACTATGGCCTTTGTTGTGGAATTATATAAGTTCCACAATCGTGCGATTGACAGTGGGTTGGCAGAAATCACTGCTTTAGCAGATAAATTGAAATGTTTTGAACATGAACCCTCATTTGAGGGTAGGTTGAATAAAGTAGCTTTGGATCTTAAAAAATTTGATGCTGAGCTAAGGTCAAGGAAAATGAAAAAATTTTCCAGGGACCAGGAGGACTATTCCCGTGGGAATCCTTTTTCTTACCAGACCAAACATGTGAGGTTTAATAACCCCCCTTCTTCCACTATGAAAAGGAAGAGACCTAGGTCTATTTTGCACAAACATAATACTGAAACTACCTCATCTATTTAGGATACATCTTCTGGTACTGACAATGAATCCCTGGCAGCATCAGGGTCCCCATCCCCCAAAAGAAGTCCTGGGATTGTCCCTTTAGGACTAAACGTAGACGTGGGGGGCGCAAACATAGGAAAGGTTCACAATATCCAAGGGTTATTGGAAATGGCATTGAAGACCTGAATGGTGAAGTTAACAACAATGTTTTGAATCTGTCTAACTTTGATCTATCTTCCACACAAATTCATGTTTTAAATAAAGGCTTAAGTTTTATACCTGGTTCTATGATATCTGAAGATGCATTTGCACAAGACCTTATGAGCTTTTGTAGATTATTGAATCTAAGACTGTTTTTTGGTGACTCTGGAAGTAACTTTGATAGTGGCAAATTTATATACCAAAAATCCAGTTTCTCTCCACCTATGCATGCGATAGTTCATCAGTTCCAAAATAGCGTCCTTAAAGATCTACATTTCTTCAGTTCTGATATTGCCCTCAAACATAATAATATCACATCTACTGAGAAACAGGCTATTTTGGAACTACAAAAGAAAAAAACACATTGTAATTACATCTGCAGACAAGGGTGGTGCTGTTGTCATCCAGAACTGGATGGATTATGATGATGAGGCTCGTAGACAGCTTTTTGATGCCAGATACTATTCTTATATGTCTGTTGATCCTACATCTAGACTCATTAAATGTATAGAATGCTTTCTTATGGATGCCAAAGATCAGGGTATTATTTCAAATGAAATATTACATCAATTAACTATTAAAGATCCTAGTGCCCAGTACATATATTTCTTACCCAAAATCCATAAGGATGCTATTCATCCTCCGGGAAGACCTATAGTATCTGGGAAAGGTTATATTACTGAGCCTTTGTCATTATTCTTGACTAAATATTTGAAACCTCTGTTACCGTTTATTCATTCCAGGCTACAAGACACAACTAATTTTTTACAAATAATATCTGATTCACAACTTGAAGCTGATTGTTTTTTGTGCACACTTGATGTTAGTGCACTATACACTAATATACCACACCATGCAGGATTAAAAGCTTTAGCCGATTGGTTAGACACAACAAATCTGTATAGTTCAAAATTTAATTCTTTTTTGGTGGATATGGCAAGGTATGTCCTTACATGTAACGTCTTCTATTATAAGGATCTGTGTTTCTGGCAGACTAAGGGGACTGCTATGGGGGCATCCTTTGCCCCCATATATGCTGACCTCTTTATGGCTTATGTTGAAACACAGATCATCTATGATTCTACTAGAAATATATATCTGCCTGATATGGATATATGGAGACGTTACTTGGATGACATATGGCTTGTCTGGAGAGGCACTGAATTTGGGCTTACGGAATTTGTTTCCTATCTTAATAACAACGAATGGGGGCTAGTCTTCACGGAACATCATGATATTAATAGTATAACATTTTTGGATGTTCTATTGCACAAGCTCCCGGATGGTACCCTGGAAACGGAAATGTACAGAAAGTTTCCACAGTACAACTCTTTATTACATGCTTCCAGTTACCATCCTCCACATATAGCAAGGAACATTCCGAAATCTCAGTTCATTAGAGCCAAGCGGATTTGTTCGGAACACTCTACATTTTGTCTCAATCAATGTGACTTAACAAACAGATTCAAACAAAGGGGTTATAATGCTGGCAACATATCAGTTGCCAAACATCAGGTTAATGGTATGCAGAGATTTGATTTACTCCAATATAAGGACCATTCAGATACATTACCTCAACCACTTAGATTTACTACTACCTATGGTCGTAATACCAATTGTCTTCTGGAGAGTGTTCGTAGACACTGGAACATTTTACAGTGTGACCAAGAGGTTGCCAATATCATTCCAGATAGATGTATTTTTTCATATAGGAATGGTAGAAATCTGAAATCATATTTGAATCATTACAAACACAGTGATAATAAAAACCCTGTATTTAAACAGACCACTATATCAGGGGACATTTTGCATGGATGCTTTCCTTGTGGCCACTGCACCAACTGTAAATACATCACTACATCCAAAGATTTTTCTAGTAGGAATTGCTCCCAGGTCTTTGAACTTAGCTTTTTCGCTAATTGCAGTAGTGATTGGGTGATTTACTTGGCTACATGTAACTGTGGAGCATTCTATGTAGGGCAGACCTCTCGTCCTATCAGATCACGTATTTCTGAACATATTAGTAACATTAAACATAAAAAGTTGACCAATGCTTTATACAAACATCAGTTAGTTCATCCCACAGCCCAATTTATGTTCATTATTGTAGATATGGTACATGGCAATCGTACAAATAAAACTGGGTGGCACAATATATTGAATGGTAAAGAAAAAAAGTGGATCATAAAGCTTGGTAGTCTGTTTTCCCCTGGATTAAATGAATATTTATGAGTATTCAACCAATGGGTTTTGTTCTTTTAGTATTTAAACAGTATGTTTTTTGAATGGAATTTATACACTGAGGAAGGCTGTGTTATTTTTCCAGCCGAAACCGGTTTGTTTTTTTGCTGTTATGTATCTTTGAATACAAAAATTTTTTAAGTCACTACTTGCTGGCTCTTGTTGTTTTTTGTATGTTTCCAGTTTTTCGAGCCGTGCAACAGCTCTCGTGCAGGGGGACTTTATTTATATATATCAAAGAATGTCCATAAGGCACAATTCCTTAGGATTATGAGATTACACAATGATGATCAGCAGATTTCTTGCATGCACTGCCATTTAAACATTAACCATCATATGTGTTATGGGTAGGGTGCTGACTCTTTACGTGTTAAGTAGTTTTGCTAAGTAGAATACTCTGATAGGCTGTTGATTTAAAAGTGTGTGTTGCTGTAAATGTTTCTTGTCTGATGAAGCGGTTTGTAATTGCAAAAGCACTCACTGTTTTTTATTAAACTTTTTTACTGCTGCCTGCTGGAACTTTTGCTTTGTTTTTACTTCTCACAGATAAAAATGTGTCTAGATACAAGTGTTAATCTTGTCAGAATAAGATACATATAGTGTCTGAATAAAATTTCAGCATAAAATTTGTATTTATAAAGTTCTGATGGCTGTATTGGACTTCTTAGTGATCCATAACCCCTTTTTCTGGGTTTTGCACATGGGATTGGGGTGTCCCTTCAACAGTGGAAATCATGTAAACCTAAGGTTTACACTAGCAGGTGGCTAGCCATGCCATGGTTGTTCTTCCACACCACACACTCACCAATAGCCAATTTAGAGTGTCCAATCCACCTACTGCAAATTTCTGGAATGTAGGACAAAACCAGAGCAACCAGAGGAAACTCACATGAACACAAGGAGAACATGCAGGCTCTGCACAGAAGATACCTCAGATGAGAATCAAACCAGGGGACCTTTTTCTATGAGGTGACAATGTTATCCACTGTGTCATTGTGCCACCTAAACATTGCAATGTATGTTTGCTTATTTATTCATTTATTTAATGGCTTTAGGGGATTATTCTTGGGTGTGCAGTATGTGCTTATGTATGTATGTATGAATGTATGACTATATGTATACACAGAAACGCGCGCACACACACACATGCACACACACACGCACACACGCACACACGCACACACGCACACACACACACACACACACACACACACACACACACACAAAGTGGATATTCCACTGGCATGCTGATGATGTGAGACTATGAAATTCTACATTTCTTTGCAATTTTGCATTGTTTTTAGTATTTTACTGTTGGTTTCAATTTGTTCAATGCAAAATTGTTCTGCTTTATATATGTCATATTTTAAATTTGGTTTTATCTTGGGAGTTCTAAAGTAAGTATTTAGGGCAAGATGGGAAATACATCTATTCTGTTTTCTGCTCTGAGTGCAAAAAGATTTAGGCTAGGTGATCTGACAAGGAGCAGAGAAGTAATATTTGTTTAAGGTTAGGAGAAAAGGAAAAGATTTAATTTTTTTGGAGCTGCTACAGACATGCTGCTGTGAGACTGCATCCCACCCATAAACCCTTTCTCTGTTATACTGTTAAACTCAGTGGCTCCTGCGTGTCCACTCCCAACCCTTTTGTATATTTGACTTTGGAAGCTCCTCCCACTCTCATCTTGTCTGCTCATACTATTGACTAGTAGAAGCCCAAAATTAAAATGCCCTCCCTTAGGTGTCAAAACTTCAGTTACTCTCTTTCATATGTTCCCACTGTTTAGTTCACACTGCAATGTGGAGAGCATTAATCCAGTTTGTTCCATCCTACCTCTGAAATCATAAACATTTGTGCAAGCCGGTCACTGGCAGCCTACAAATCACATTTCAGGACTCAGCTTGTGATTGGTACTTTTGATTTGTTTCTGATGAGAGAAGAAGCAGAAGGATTTTATTTTCTTGCCTTCCTAGAGTCTTCAAATCACTGGAAAGCCTGAAAACTGCTTCTTAGGAATCAGTTTGGGATTAATGCTACTGTTTTTTTAAACACCTTTATTAAAATGTCACAAGACATAGGCGCACACATATTAACATAAAAGAAAACTAACCATATAAATGTTTCCATTTATATACTTTATGCATGTTTTCTTTCTTTATGGCAACTGTCTTTCAGTCCTAAATTACATAAATCACTCAATTCCTATCTTTCTATAAATCTCACTCCTCCTCCAGGACATTATTCTGCATGTATTTGATGTCCTTCCATATCACTGTTGCAGTATTCATTCCCTAAGAAATCTACCAAGGATATCCCAACATCCAAGTAATATTCCAGACTTTTAGTTCTTATAGGCATCATATGTTACACGTATGCTCCCTGAAACAGGCATGGGACATAAAAATGATGTATGTACTTACACACTCAGAACTTTGCCACCAGTCTGAACACCATTGTTAAACGTTGTTCTAAATGCCCTTCTGCTGTGCTGGTTACCAGACTGTGTTTTCTGATAAGTGCCCTGCTGGTGTTTCTTCTTTTTCTGTTATTTGTTGTGGTTATTGTGTTTTTATCATCCAGAAGGGAAGATGTAAGGGTTGGAGGCAGATTCCCAACCATCACGATCAGTGTATTTTGTTTGGGTGCTTCCCATAATTATACACGGTGGTCTATCTGCAGGAGTTTGTACCCAAGACCCTACATAGTCATCATTCCTCCTTGTCCATGTACCTGGAGAACCACCATTATAAGTTGTTGGCTCAGGGTGTTATGGCAGAATCCTCCCATTCCAAGGGCCAGCTGTCTGCCAAGAAAAAGACCAAAAAATTTAGGTCTGATCTGTGTGCTGTCAAGTCTTCTCTGGACATCTCTGTCAAGGCTGGTGAAAGCCCAGAGAACCATCCAGTGGTTGCTTCGGATTCCTCTGCAGTGAGCCTGTGGGAGGCTAGAATAAATTTGGCTTCTCACACATCTTTGGAGGCTTTTCAAACATCTGTACTCAGTGTTAAAGAGGAACATCAGCTAATTATTTCTGAAGGACCAAGAAGGATTCCTCAGACCTTGGGGAGGAGATTCCTACAACCATTATTGAGTCTCGCCAGGGGTCTGACCTTCTGAAGGTTTTTCATGCAATTGTCTCACAGAAAAAGAAACAAAAAATAAAGCATATTTCCCCCAGATGTTAAGGATCCCCAGCATAAATGGCAGGATTTCCCTCAGGCTTATTTAATGCTATGATGGCCTTGAAGCCTCCTCGAAGGGTCTCTGTGCATGCTCATCCCTGGTCTTCCACTCCACTCAAGAGGCCTAGGGAGCTGCATTTCTTGGATGAGGACCTGGCTCAAGGGAAGAATCTTTTACCTTACTCTTCCCAAATCCTTTCCCCTTGGACTACTATTCAGAGGAGGAGGATTCCATCACTCCATATTCTCCACTGGAGGAACTCTACTTTAGGGATACTATTGCCAGTATGATGGATTATTTTACATGGGACTGCTCTTGAGTCTCTGAGATTCAGAAGAGACATTATGAGCTTCTACAGATGAAGTCTTCTAAGCCATCTGCTGTTCCTCCTGTTCTGGCTGCCTTTCTGGATACTTTCTCAGCAGCATCTTTGGCCCCTTACTCTCAGCCCTCTGCACCTAAGAAGCCAGATAGATTCTATAAAGTGCCTAAGGAGTGCAAATTTCTATACAAATGCCCTCCTGCTAACCCTTCTCTAGTGTCAATCTCCTCTGACAAGCCATCCATGTTATTGCCCTGTACCAAGCTATTGCATTCTGATAAGGATAGTAGGACCATGGAAAAGTTAGGCAAAAAAATTTACACTGGTGCTACTTTATTCTTTAGGGCCATCAAATACCAGACTCGTTTGACCAGTTATGTTTTGGGCCTCCTTTCTCAGGTTTCTAAAGTGGATTCTGACCTTCCTGACTCTGAGGGGGGAAGGCTTCAGTCCTTCCCCTGCTGGAGTCTACCTCTCAAGTTGCCTATGACTCAGTGAAATGGAGCTATGATGCAGCTGATACCTCTTCCAGAGCTGCTGCCTTTGGTTCAGTTGTGAGACATTATTAGTGGCTTCATCTTCAGGCTTTGCCTGATGAAATTAAGGCCAAACTCTGCATTGGATAATTAAAATCTGTTTGGATCTCCTGCAGCTGATCTTTTCAAGTCTTCCAGGATAAGGGAAAATCCTTTCAGGAGCTGAAACATATTTTTGTTTCTCCTATGTCCAACTTTCAGAGGAATTATCCTTTTAAGACTGCTTTTGTCCGTAGCCAATCTTGCCCTCCTTCTAAGGGCAAGAAGAGTTCTAGGCCTGTGTCTCCTGCTAAGTCTACTCAGACTCCTTCCTCCCAGAAACTTCCTTCTGAGGATAAATAAGCCGGCTTCTATTTGGCAGTTTGCTTCCTCCTGCCTTCATCCGGGTTCCCTTGTCTATCTGTCTGCCCCTGTCTCTTCCGAATTGGTTTCATATCACTTCAGTCTCTTGGGTTCTGTCCATTATCTGTCAGAGATATTTCATGGTTTGGGAAGTCCCTTCCACCCTTTAAAGGAATTCCACAACCTCCTTGGGGGGAACAGTTCTCTCATTTCCCAGAGGTTATTCACTCTCTTTTGGCTCAGGACACCATTCAAGCTGTGCTTCCTTCCCAGGTAGGGAAGGGATTTTTCAGAATGTTTCTGTTCCCACAAAAGGAGGGCACTTGGAGACCAATTCTGGATCTCTTCTGGCTGAACACCTTTCTCAAGATTCCTTCCTTTTGGATGTTATCTCTGCAGACGTTATTTACTATTCTCTTACCCCAGGCCTTTTTGGTTTCTCTGGATTTCAGTGATGCATACCTTCCCATCCCTACCCATTCTGTCCAGGAAATGTTTGTTTCTCTGTCTCTTTCTTGCATTTTCAGTTCTCTGCATTGCTGTTTGACCTCTCTACTGCCCCAAGGGTATTCACCAAATGGTTTTCTCCTGACATTGCTTTTTGCATGGTTCACAGAATTCAGATCTTTTCCTATCTAGACATTCTACTTATTCAAGCTCCTTCCCCCAACACTGTGCTGCAGGATTTCCAGTTTCCTACTTCCCTGTTACAGACTCTAGGGTTTACCATAAACTTCCAGAAATCAATTCTGACTCTTTCCCAGGATCTTATTTTCCTTGGCTACAGGCTTCAGACAGTTTCCATACTGGCATCTCTACCTGCCCCCCAAGGCTCTGTCTCTAATTGCCATTTTCCAGTCCCTTCTTTCCCTGGTGTTTGTCTCTGCCAGGGAATTTTTTAGGGTTCTCTAATTTATGGCTGCCACCATTCACATGCTTCTTGCCAGGTTCCATATGAGGTAGCCTTAGTGGTACCTCAAATCAGTGCGGCTCCAGCATTGCCACCCCATGGACTTCCTGGTACTTTTCCTTCCTTGTCTCAAGCTCAAGCTTCAGTGGTGATCTTATCAACTTTCACTCAACTTGGGGCTTCCTTTTCAAGCTCCAGTTCCAAGTCAGGAGCTGTTTACAGATGTCTAAGACAGACGGTGGATATGTTTCTTGTGGCCCCTCAAAGTTCAGGGTCTCTGGCCTCCTCATCAGAGGTCAGATCACATCACTGTAAAGGAGATGAGGGCTTTGTCTTTAGCTCTTCAGGCTTTCTACTACTTCTTCTGTCCTGGACCCTCAAAATTTTCACGGACAATACCACAGTAATGTGGTATGTCAACAAGCAAGGGGGGCAGAAGGTCCTATCTTCTTTGCCAAATAGCTGTTCTGGACTGGGATCTGCAATCCAGTAACAAGTGACTCTTCAGGCAGTTTACATTCCTTTAGAGCACAATCTATTGGCAGACTCCTTAAGCAGGTCTGGCATACAAGCTCCCGAATGGATGCTTCACAGAGATGTGTTCCTGGACATTGCCCATAAGTAGAGTATTCCTCAAGTAGATATTTTTGCCTAAACTGTTAACAGGCAACTTCCTGTATTCTGTTCCATAGTCCCAAGTCCTGTGGCTTGGAAAGTGGATGCCCTGTCTTTTCCTTGTCAGGGGATGTTTCTGTATGCCTTTCCTCCTCTTCCTGTGTTACCACAGGTCTTGCACAAGATCACGCAGGACTCTCCCCAAATCTTGATAGTTGATGCCTTTTGGCCCAAACAGCATTGGTTCACTTATCCAGGGGCAATCGCCACAAGTTACATCACCAAGTGGATCTTCTCACTCAAGACAAGGTTTCTTTTAACCATCATCATATGTCCACTCTTTAACTGATGCTGTGGGTGGTGAGGTTTGATCCCTTCAGTAAGTCTTTTCTGAGGATGTGCTTTGGGATCTGCAGGTGGCCAGGAAATTCACAACCAGGAAATCATATATGTGCAAATGGAAGTGACTTTCTGTCTGATGCTTCTCTCGCCATCTCAAAATCAGGATCCCCTACCTGTGGAGGTTCCTGTGGTTCTCTCTTATTTGTGTGATTTGCTCCATTCTAGGTTGGCATATTCTTCAGTTAAAGTTCACCTGTCAGCAATTTCCACTTGTCTGCCATTTACTCCTCTCTGGCCTCTAGATATGAGGTCAAGCAATTTCTTATAGGTATCCTAAACATTAAGCCTTCCTGGAGGCCTGTCCCACCTTCATGGGACCTCAATGTTTTACTTGAAAAATGGACTCAGGCTCCTTTTGAGCGTGCTTCTTCAGCTTCCTTATAACATTGAATTAGGAAGACTGTTCTTCTTTTGTTTGTCACTTCATCCACGAGAGTTTATGAACTCAGGCTGTCATGGCCATTCCTCCTTTCTTAGTTTTCCACAGAGAGAGGGTGTCTCTTCATACTAATCTTTTGTTTATGTCCAAGGTGATCAGTGAGTTGCCCCTTAATCAGTCTATTCATCTTTCCTCCTTTTTCCTTCTCTGCAGTCTGCCAGTGAGAAGGTTCTTCACACCTTGGATTTGCATAGACAGCTCAGAAATTATTTGGATAAAACTAAAGTTATTTGCAAATCTGAGCAGCTTTTTTCCCCTTTCATCCCAGGACTCTAGGTTTGGCTGTTTCTATTCAAACCAACTGCTCCTGGATTTCTATAGCCATTTCTTTTTGTTGTTCTTTTCATGGAGAATGTCTCTCCTCATAAGTAAAGACACATTCTACTAGGACAGTTGCCTCCTCTGGTGCTTTTTTAAGGGTCTGGATAGCAATTGCATCCTTGAAGCTGCTACTTAGTCCTGTGTTCATATTGTCACTAAATATTACAAGTTGGATGTTATTTCCAGGGCCAAGACAGGCTCTGCTGGGGCTATCATACATGGGTTTCTAGAGGGCTTTTCTGTGCCTTCCTCTTGTCAGGCCTCCTTTTGAGCTCTTGTACTCTTCCTTAGGTAAAGAATACTGCAACAGCGATATGGAAGGACATAGTGCAATTGTGTAAAATCTTACCATAACAGTAGATGTCCTTGTCTTCACTGTTGCAGTATTCACTTCCTTCCTCCTACCCCTTCTGTTCTAGCTCTTGTCCTGTCTTTTTCTTGTCAACCTGACCAAGGAGATTGTTTGCTTCTTCTTCTTTTTCTTCTTCTTCTGAAAGCACATTAACGTATGCCTTTGGGCATGCTATTCCTCCTTGGGCATTTTCTGTTCTGAGTGTGTACATCTGTATGTCACCTTTATGCTGTAGGCCTAGCATAGGAACCAGAGAGCACACATGTGACGTATGATAACAATAAAAACTAAAAGGCTTTGGTATACTGGCTGGACATTGGTCTATCATTAGCAAGAGATTGCTTAACGAAATCTACAACAGTGAAGAGAAGGACGTTACTGTTATGGTAAGAATTTACACAACTGTACTTTCCCACAAATTCCATTTATTTCTATGTATTGTGTTTCTTCCCTTTCTAAAGATCCTTGTCTCAGTTCTTTTACCTATTTTACACTATTCAATATTTCAAATACAGTTGTTTTAAATTGTAACTTCCATTTTCTAGTAATTGCTTTTTGGCAGCCAACAAAATTAAACTTATTAAGGTCTTGCTATATAAACCAAGTTCAGACCCTGTGTCCTAGCTCAAAAAAAAAGCATTTTTTTAGTTACCTCCATTTGCTCCCCCAATTTTTTTGACACAGTACTATGTAGATAATTAAGTCTACCAACTCATTACACTCCCAATAAATGCTCCCATTTACCTCTTACATCCCCATCACATCTCCAGTATTTTCGGTTTGCTTGAGGTATAAAAATACCTATGCAAACCCTTCCAAGTAAAAATTCTAAACCTTCGGGATGTTGTTGAATATATGAGAGCCATACATATGTCCTCCAATTTTTCCATTGTAAATTGTTTTTTCAGTCCTTCCTAATCATTTCTAACCTCCTCTGATTCTGATAACTATCATGCAATGTTTTGTATGTCCTACTAAATATCCACATTTTAACAGCAGCTTCTGTTCTAGATTCAACTAAAACATCTATCACAACAGGTCTTTCACTTTGGACTTCCCTATCCCTTTCTGTTTGCCTATATTCTGGTAATCCCTGATATGGAAGGCAGTCTCTAACCTGCAATCCAAACTTCTTTGCCTCATTCCACTATATTACTTTTCCTGTTCTATTTATTTAATCCAAATACCTTGGTTCTTTTGCCAGTTTTTTTCTAGTAAATTCCAACCCTCTTACATGTATTTACCACCCCTATTTGCAGTTATCCCTACTGGCAAAATCTCCTTTATCTATTCATCTATTGGCTTAGTTCTTAAAATATTCCTGCAACTGAATATACTGTTCTGGATGGTGGTTATTTTCCTTAAGGATCCAAATCCAAAATTCCTTACTTCTTGACCCCTCTTCATCATCATACCTTTCCACTTTGAATTATTAACTTTCCACTTATGAATATGAGCCTTAATTGTGTAGTTACAAAATATCCCTTCAAATCAGGTAATCCTAAACCACCTTGTCCTATTAGGAGGATCAACGTATCCCACTTAAACCCCTGCCCCTTTTCCAGCACAGATAAATTCCTCCAACTCTTTATTAATTATTGTCCACAACTTTTCCTCTGGTTGATAAAAATATGCCTGACCTCTATATAAAATTACAGGGTCTAAAAACATTCTCACTACTTGTGTCTTACAATTCATAAACAAGAGTTTCCAGTTTCTCAGTTTTTTGTATTATCTTTTGTTTAATATCTTGCCACATATCCTTAGCTGCCATAACAGAAGTTGATTTAATCCATACTCCTAAATACTTCATCTTATCATGTCCTCATAAATGTGAGTATTGCTGAACCAAGTCATGAGTGAATACATAATTTTATTTTATATCCTGAAAGTACTACTTTAAACTGTTTCAAAATGTTCCACAGCACTGAAATGTCCTTCTCTAGATTTATTAAGTACAAAATAATATCACCTGTAAATAAAGCCAACTTTTCTTGATTATCATACCCAATTATATCCTGAATTTCTGAGTCCCTTATTTTCTTTGCCAGTGGTTCTATGCATAAAGCAAATACGCACTTTATAGTTATGGGTTTGACTGGTCTTTAACATCTTTGGGTAATAGAGCCACCACAGCTTTCTTACAAGATGCTGGGACCTCCCCCTTTAACTGTACTATTAAACAAAATCTTCCAGATCATTATCGCTTTCTTCCCTCCCAGCTTCCATGGGAATAAAATCTGTGCCTCAAGATTTCCTTGCAGATTGTTTATACATCATTTTTTCTGATCTCCTCCTATCCTGACTATTAGTTGTTGAGCCTCATCTTCCTCTAACCCTCTAATCTTGGCATAATAAGTCTTCTATAAATATTTGTATGTCTTCTTTTTATTTGGTTTCCACATTCCTCTGCTTTATACAAATTTTCATAAAATTTCCAAAATATCTATAACATCCTTATAGGATCTCTGGTTATTTTTTTTTTGTCCTAGGCAGTTTTTACTGAATGGTTTGTCTGCGCGACCCTTTTACCCTTTGGTTTGGATGTTAGTTGGGATATTTTGTAGGCACCTTAATGTTTATGGTCATCAGCTGGGTTTAAATGCCATGTGTTTCTGTAGTACAGCCAAAGTATCCACTTATGCTGTGCTAATGAGGTCAATAAAAAGGCGGAAACATGCATGTCCACAACTAGTGGGGTTTGACTTTATTGGCCTGGACCTAATCACAAAGACTTAAAAAGTAAAAAAGTCATGGACATTCAGGCATTCAGAAGGTATGTAGCTGAAACATTTAATGTCCTCAAGGGTCATTTGAATATGTCCCATGAGCCTCCATTACAGGAGGTTTAGGGTATCGTACAGTGAAAGCTCTAGCTTGGCTAGGGTTATTTGCAGTTTTTTACTGATAAATTTGGTGATAGACTACAGAAAGTCGAAAGGGTTAAGTTAGGGTTGTCACCTTTTCAAATGGCCAAAGTGGGACATTTTCGGGACACGCATCAGATTTTACAGGCTGACACATACCCACGGTCAGCACAAAGGATAGAACTTAACTTTTTTTCCTAAATAAAAGCTTATTCTTGTAGCAGTTTAGTTGCTTATTATGTTTCTTGTAACATTTAGGTATTTTAGATACAGAAATAACTATTTTATGCAACTATTACATAAAATATGGGACATAAATATGTCCTACAATCTCAGGACATTTGCCCTTTTTAATATTTTTTGTCAGGACGCAGCTGCCCAAAGAGGGACTATCCCACTCATAGTGGGACAGGTGGTAACCCTAGGTTAAGTTACTGTTCTAAAGTTCTTGTGCTCTGGAGCTGTTATCAGAAATAGCTGCTTAGGAGAAACTTTTTTAAATTCATTCATATTATCCAAATACTCCCATATTTTCTACTTAGCACTCTGCAATTGCTCCTCCTCTTGTTCTAAGAGGTTCCATTTATTCTACAATACTTTAGCCTTTGTCAGCCCCTCTAAATATTTATATTACTTTTTAACCATATCTTTCTATTTCTACCCTATTTTTAAACTCCATTTTAATTTTATCCCACTCACAGCTATTACTTCAGAAAAAAATCTATCTTCCTTTATAACTCTTGAATAATTTCTACTACCCATACCATAAATTCCTCTCTTTTTAACAGGTGGGTGGAAAGCTCTATTGTCTCATTTTTAGTTCATTACCCTGCATTTTTATATTTGCTTTTATCACTGAAACATTATTGGATGTGTGTTGAAGCTTTCAATTAAATGCACATGTTCCTGTGAAATATAATTTCTATCCATTCTAGCCCAGCTATTGTATCTTGGGGAGCAATATGTAAATTCTGTCTGAGTTCCTATTATGGAATGATTGTTTTCGTTCTAGATAGTTTTTAGGGGTAAATTGCATTAGTTTAATCTTTTGGGGGTTTAAGAGTAGGTCCGAGTTATCTTGCCAGGATTCAGTGGTTAAGAAGGCTTGCTGGGTGACATTTTGCTGGAGGATAGCTTCTGAGCAAAGTGTATGGCTAGAGTAAGCATTATGTTTAAAAGCTATTGCTCCCAATTATTATACATGACAGTTTTTTTGAATGCGTATTTCCAACTTCTGTTTTACATGCACACACTGTTTGGCAGGCTGATCTTTTATGCAGTTGTTTATTCTCACCTCCATTTGAACCTATGCCACATTTTCAAAATGTTTTGCTTTAATGAAAACCCTCAAACAAAAAACTAAATACATGTTCAGAACTGAGTGGAAACTAAACATTTTGCCTGGTGTTTTGTTTTTGCCATGTGTGCCTTAAAGCTCCAGCTGTGTTTGTCACTTGCTAATCCTTTTAAGGGCTTAGGTGACATTGATGGACATTTTTTTTATTGCTGATAGTGAAGGCGATATTGACTAATCACAGGCTTTGTGGGTTGTAACTTAATTAGCTGTTAGTGTGTGGATGCTGAACAATTGAGCTGGTGTTTTGTTTTTGCCACTAGTATGTGCCTTAAAGTTTCAGCTGTGTCTGTCACTTGTTTGTTCTTTTAAGGGCTCGGATGATGTTAGTTATTGGAAATTTTATTTTTTTAAACAAAACACTAACTGAATGAAGGCGCTATAGGCTGACCTAGCAAATTACATAAATTAAGCCAAAAATGAAGAGTCAGCTTGTCCGAAAGGCATACAAAATAAACTGCAGATATAAAAAACAATAAAAACAATAAAGTAATGAGCACTTTCACACCAAACCTAGGTGCATCTTCAGATCTAAATAGTCACATAGAGTACCAGCATTTAAATAGTTCAAATCTAGTGCCTCAGATCATGTGTTCTTAAAACAGGTTTTAAGGGGACATATTCATTTAGTCCCTTACCTCTAGTTGCCTGAAGCAACAATATCCATTTTTTCTCAAGTTTTTCAATAACAGTTCTGACATACCCTCCCTAATATTTGGTGACTACACCTCAAGTACAAGAAATTTAAATGTATGCATAGGTCCTTCCTTAATTATATGCTTCAGTGACTGACCCTTTCATTTCTGTGGACCAAAAATTGAATGCAATTCCCACAGATAAAAGGGAAATGTGTGACAAATTTGAAAGTTTATTAGAAAAGGAAACAAAAGCATACTTTAATATATTGGGCTGCAATAATATATAGACCTCAATATAACACCTGGAGGTCTGCAGTTCATAAAAAACTCCAGTACGCCTTTTGATTTGAGTTGTCCAATAGAGAAACAGTTCAGGGAACGCTGGGTTAATGCTTTGCATAAATGTATGACAGAATGGCTACATATCCTACTGGAGACGGATCAAGTGAAGCACAGGAAAGCTGAAACAAGAATTAGCTACCCTGTCTCACATGATCAGTACTTCTTTGGGGTGCAGAATATCAACAACTTTTTGGAAAAAATTAATAAAAAGTTGTCCGCTTTAGAATCAGACTTAATAGAACACAAAAAGACTAAATTAACGAGAGACATCAGTGACTATGAAGGAGGGCGTGCGTTTGTACCCTCTTCCAGTCGGAAGCCAAGGAGTCAGCAGCATCATCATGTAAGTTTTAAAAGGGCTTCCTCCGCTTCTTTTGTGCCATCAGAGGGAACCAGTTACTGCGGAACAGATGAAAATGAGGAATTTCCAGATTTACCTCAACCGCAACGCCCAGAAGAACATCGATGAGAATTTCGGAGCTATGGCAAGCAGAACCAGTACTGGCAAGGACAGAAAAGGGGTAGAAACAATGGAAATAGTACAAACGAAGGTCAAAGAAGGGACTTTAAGTACGGACAGAGTAACGGACAACAATATAATAAAAGATTTAGACTTTAATGTTAAAGAGGCATGTGCTGAACCAAATCTGGTGCTTAATTTATCAAACTGTGTTTTAACAGAAGAGCAGATAGCAGTTTTAAATCGTTGACTTAAATTTGTGCCCACTGTAATACCAAGGGCTCATGTAGTGAAACAAGAAATGTTTAGATTTGTACATAAGTTGTATTTAAGAAACTATTTTGCTATGCAAACTGGTAAAGAGAATGTTGAAATTAATGACATGATTCTAGTTGAAAATGAGTCTGAAGATAGTTTTTATTCCTGTTGTGAAGAAGTTGAGGAAATGTTTATTACCAATGCAAATGAAAATGAAAGTGAAGATTTAAATGCATATTTTAGAATTGATGTATCTGCTATTTCTGTATACACAAATGTATTCCTCCATTTGATAATGTACCTATAGCACATTTTAGATCCATGATAGGATTTGGGGGTGAGAATATTTGTGAAAATATTTTAAAAAATAGAGGGAAAGTAAGTTATAATTTAACATTTAGAGAATGACAGGCATTAAAAGAACTACAGAACAGAAAGGATTTAATAATAAAACCAGGAGACAAGGGTAATAAGATAGTAGTTATGAATGTAATGCAATATTATAAAATGTGCATGAACCATTTGGAAAATGAGGATGTGTATGAAAAATGCGATAAGAAAATTTATGTACAAGCTTTGACTATGAAATAATGTTAGAAAAAAGTGTAAGGTTAGGTGATTTTACTGAAAAAGATGTAAGAGATAGATTGTTTAATAGAAATAGTGAAAGGGCTGTCTTTTTCTGCCTGCCAAAAATACACAAAAATTTAGAGAATCCCCCAGGGAGGCCTATAATTTCGGCCTGTATTTTCTACACAACATTGGTTTGGTGTTACATAAGGTGTTATTGCCTTATGTTCAGAAGTCACCTGTATATGTACAAGACAGATTTAATTTTTTTGAAAAAAAAAATCTTTCCTCTTGTCTGGAATGGGAACAAATATTGGTTAGTACTTGATGTAAAAAGTTTATATACAACAATTAGACATAAAGATGGACTAGAGGCCATCAGGTACTTTTTGGGTGACAGTCCTTTTTCTAATTTTGTCATTGAAATGGTAGATTTTTGTTTGAAAAACAATTATTTTTATTTTGATAACCGAATGTACAGACAAAGATACGGCATGGCCATGGGGGCAGCTTTTGCCACTATGTATGCCAACCTTTTTATGTCCTTTTTTGAAATTACTTTTTTATTTAAATTAAGTTTTATGAAAAAATATGTTGATTTTTATTTTCGATATTCAGATGATTTGATATTTGTGTGTGAAGGTGGCTGGGAAGAAGTGGAGAGTTTTATAATTGATTTGCATAAAAATTAATTTGGTCTGTTGTTTGACGGCCTGCAAAAAGGTACAAGGGTTATTTATTTGGACCTTGTGTTAGAAGGAAAAGAGAATGGAAGTATTACAATGGGTATACACAGAACATTTGTAGATGGTAGTCAATACCTTCACACTACTAGCTGTCATCCCCCCATGTACTTAAGGCTTTACCTTATGAAGAGTTACTACGAATATCTACATTGTGTAGTGAAAGAAACTTATTGTTACAGGAAATAAAACAAACAACAAATATGTTTTTGAGAAGAGGGTATGATTTAAGTAACATACAGGAGGCCCAAATCAAGATACTAAATGGATTAAGGGAGGAAAATAGAACGGAAGAAAGAAGCATGGCATATCAGAGATGTGAGGGAAACAGTCGAAATAACCAGAACACAATGGATCCAGTATATTATGCATCATTCTATAATGTTAAAATTAAAAGTACTGTTATGATGGCTTAGTGATTAACTACTGTGACTGTAGTGTACAGGGTCCTGGGTTTGAGCCTTGCAGAGGTGGTTTATTTTAGAGAGAGTGTGGCCTAATGGTTAAGGTGTTTGCCTTACAAACACAAGGTGTAGGGTTTGAGTCTCACAAGGGACAACTGACTAGGCTTAAAATGGCTTGCAAGGGCAATTAGCTTAGTACTAACCTATGAACCTAAGAAATGGTAGATTTGATCAAATATCATTGGGAGTATTTAGTACAAGATACATTTTTAGAGAATATTTTACCGAAAAAACATTTTTTTTCATACACTAGAGGTAAAAACATAAGAGATATGGTAGTCCGTGGTACTTTTAGTATGCCAGCAATGGGGATAAGAAGACCCTTGCCAGCTAAGAGAACTTTTAAATGTGGCAAATGTAGTATGTGTGCACACATTGTCAATGCATTTCATACTATTAATGATGTTAAATTTGAATCTAGGGCAATATTTCTTGTGAAAGCAAAGGCGTGATATATGCTTTAAGTTGTCCATGTCATTTGTATTACATAGGGGAGACAAAAAGAAAGTTTCTTGTCAGATTTATGGAACATATGAGAGACATAAGAAACTACAGGGAAGACAAAATAATTTCCTCACATTTTAAAATACACCACAACAGTGATGTTAATTTGTTACATGGCACAATTTTGGAACAAATTGAATGTATTGAAGGTAATGAAAATATATTAAAACAAAAATTATTATATAACGAAAGTATATATATTTTAAAATATAAAACTTTGGTTCTCAAAGGTTTGAATAATGAGCTGAACTGGAAATGTTTGCTTTAAATTAGGAACTGATTTAATTGATTATTTAATTGACTAATTGAATGGAATTTATAATTTGGTATAAAGGTATGTTTTTTGTAATTCTTTTATTCCTTGAAGGTGGTAACACTGAGGCGCTAAAGTAAAGTGTACTTGTTTTACTACATGTTTTTTCTTTGCAACCTAAGTAATAATTGGTCTACATTTTTTGGATCCTGGTCATAGTATATTAGAAGTACTGACTATAGTAACAGAGATAAAAAAACTGGAATTATGATCTTTAGAGAAGGGTAGTAGCAAACTACATACGAAAAATGGGAATTGTGGGGACAATGCATACAGGGGAGGAATGAGGTTTAAAAGAAGGCAGGACTTAAATGAGCTATGTAATGTTTAACTGAAAAAGATTGGGTAGACTATAAGTGATGTATAATATTTGCAACTAGGAGTGTGTCATTATGGCTTGTTATGTAAAATGCTTGCAACGAGGATTGTGTCGGTGTGGTTTGTTTTCATTTATCTAAATGTATGATTGCTTGTGTCTTAAGTAATGGTTTAATAAAGATGTTTCTTGTTTAAAAAAGGGGCAGGAATTGAATATTTTTGTAATGTTCTTTAGCTTATATGATATATAACAATATATGTGAAATATAATGTTTGTTAATACAGTTTGATTACTTTGTATAAATGTAAATTTGCCTATGTCACAAATGATAATTCAGTAAAGGTGTTTAAAAAATGCTGTTCCTCTCACTGTTACTGCTGTAAGACTGAAATGATTTCACTTTTAGCAAGGAATGTCCAACAAGGTGCTTAATTGGTTTGCAGTAGCATTGCACTTGTGTGTCTCTTCTGCTTTTTGCATTAGGAGGATTGGGTTCCTTCATCATGTGGCAGGAGGTATGTGCCTGGTCTGTCTTCATTAGGAAACAAACAAAAGGGCTACTAGTGTAATATTTATGTTAGCCAGAGGGTCATTATTTACTTGTCATTTTTTCTCTGCTGCTATATATTCAGAGCATTTGCCCAGAGGTGCTTACCTTGCAGCAGCAGTTAGCAGAGAACTGTACAATGGCAAATACCTAGAAAGCAAATTTACTATATAGAAAAGTCCATAAAACTGTACTATGCAAAGCAATAGATATAGAGTAAATACCTTGTGCACGAACAAGCTTAGAGCAGCTAGTTGGGTGTCGAGGGGCAATACCTAGAAATTTTGGTGGAATTTAGTCTTGTGTAAGCATTAAGGTTAGTAGAATTTAGCACTATTTAGCAAAATCTGCCCCAGTAAAGCACCCTTATTAGTGTGGACCAACAAAGCACCCTTAATAGCCTTCTAACCCCAGTACACCACCCCTTGTAGCTAGCTCACCAATCAAAGGACCGGACACCATGGATATGCAATTTTCTAACTTCTCTGTAGCCAGCTTGGTGGATGTGGGCAACTTGGGACAATGTAGCAATTGTCTCATGTTTACCAACAACCACTTAATCCTTAAAGAAACAGACACATTATACAAAAGGTGTACTTACATAATGACACTTGAGGCTAAACTCTCACATAAAAGCACACATCACATTGTTGAAACAGTGAACACAACACTCATCTCACATAGCACACAACACATGTAAACTAATGTATGCTGAGGGACTTAAAAGCAATCTTCCTAAACAAAGATTGCCGAGACTGTCTGTTAGCAGAGCTATGTCTCAGCAAGCCCAAAGGCACTCAGAAAAAACACCACCTAACACAGCATATATATAGTCACTCTCAGTGGAGCCCCAAACACTAAGCCCCTAAAGCTAGCAAACATACTTCCCAGGACTCTCTTCATAGATGACTCCATTGTAAGGCACACTGATGCCCCTCTAACCAGGGAGAACAAGGAGAATATAATTGTTAGTTGCTTATCTAGAGCAGGATCTGCCAAATCACTCACGCACTCAAGTCATTACACCACAAGTACCAGTATGATTCCATCATAGTCCATGTGGGTGTAAATGACTTGAGACATACTTCCCTGGTCTACATGAAGAGAGGCATTATGGTCCTCTCAGACTTTGTGTCTTAGGCTGGTATGACCCTGGCACTAGGCAGCATATTACCATCACCAAAGATGATGCCACAAGATAAGCAAAAAAATAAGTTATGTACTTACCATAATGTTCCATCTGTGTTGTCTGTCTTCATTTATCCTTGACAGGTTCTGTTCCAATATTGGAACTGACTCCGCTGTTACTACAGCCCGCACCAGCCAAAAACTGTCAAGCTTCACCTCTACCCACAATCCCTCTCTCACAGTTACCTCAGATCGAGTTTGCAGAAAAGTATATAGACCTATATAAACATATACACACACATTATATAGATATATATAGATATATATATATATATATATATATATATATATATATATATGTTGCGTCTTTCGGCTTTTCCTGGTTAGGGGTCGCCACAGCGGAACTCCGGTCCGTTAATGATTGGCAGTAGATTTTTTACGTGCCGAGTTGCCAGCTTTGGCGCACAACCTTCAATGAAGGTACGCCCATTCACGCATGTCTCCACACAGAAGACGCTCTAGCTGAGAATCGAACAAGACAGCATTGTACTGTGAGGCGACAATGCTACTGCAGCACCTCCACCGCAGTTATTTATATATATGTATATGTATATATATATATATATATATATATATATATATATATATATATATATATATATATATACACACACACACACACACATATGTATATATATATGTGTGTGTGTGTGTGTGTGTGTGTGTCTGTGAAAAAAATATATATATCTATAAAGAAAGAAAGCCCAGATGGAAGCCATATCTACTGTGCTAGAAAAAAAAAACATAATACTTCAAGTATATATAATCTGCTACACCAAAAAATCTTTTAAGATCAGGGGATGGAGGGAGGGGAGTCAAGGATAAATGAAGATAGACAACACAGCTGGAATGTTATGCTAAACACATAACTTCTTTATCTGATGTTAGTCTTCATTTTATCATTGACAGATAAGACAGAGTCCCCAGTTACCTAAAATCTCGGGTGGACTCACAGAAGGATATTCCTGAGCACCATCAAACCAAAGGAAGATCTTCCCCTAGAGACCAAGTCCGATTTATAATGAGTAATAAAGGTATGGGGGAAGACAAGTAGCTGCTGCACATATATCATCCACTGAAGCTCTAGATTGGAAAACTGCAGAGGTGGCTACAGATCTTATATAATGTGCTTTCACGGGCCTAGGCAAGGTTGATTTACTCATCATAAATAAATGAAATGCAGTATTTCAGCCATTTAGACAGAGTTATGTATGTATATACATATATATATATATATATATATATATATATATATATATATATATATATATATATATAAAATAAGTTTGATCAAAGAAATCAATTTTTATACGGTAACAGTTGTCATCCTGGACATTTATTATCCATATTACCCTATAAGGCATTTCTGTGAATTGGTGCAAAGCTGATAGATCTCCTGGCTGTGAGCAGAGTTGAAATCTATTCCAAACTGATAAGTACACTTTTTGCAACTTAATTTACACTGTGCTGTATTTATACATTTGCTTATTATTTATATTGGTGATGCATTTCCGCCTACCCTCCCTGTTGGTATCTTGTTCTTATACTTGGTGACTTTGCAGTTGCCCGCCCCTACTGTAAATTTCGTCTGGAACACTCCCCCCAGTCTAATATCATTGGCTCATTTTACCTATTAGAGAGAGAACATTTGAGAAGGCCAACCCACTTAGTTTGTTAAGCTTGAATTATCTTCTGCTCCTCCTTTCTCCCTTTCCACTTTATTAAAAAAAATCTTCTGCTCCTCCTTTCTCCCTTTCCACTTTACTAAAAAAAAAAAAAACACTTTGATAGAATCTCCCTGTGTTCTAACTGAGTGTGCTTCTCAGCTGATAAGTATATTTTTGGCACTTTTTAACTGCTCAGAGTTGAATAAAACAATAATTGAATTCAGTTCAGAATACATTTTGAATAAATTGCATATTTAAACTGTATTTGCTTTAATACTGCTACACACCGAAGTGTGCTAGCTTGCACTGCACTTGAATTGTTTTTAGTGCTGTTTTAGCTGCTTTTCTGTAAAAAAAAAAACTCGAAGCCTGTTTCCTACCTTTCCTGTAACTAGTGTAGTCCAGATACAGATTTGCTGTATCCAGGACTATATGTAAGCTTCTGAGCCCCCCAAGCCTTTCTGTGTCGAGGGAAGCCTTCTAGCTTATCAGTAGGAGTGCTAAGCACTAGGTAGCCTATCTACCACAAGTAGAGTGGTTTCAGGCCCAAAAATTGTAGTTTATTGGCTGTTTGGGCAGTTTTTCCATCTCTTTCTACTTCTGGTTTAAAAGCCCACGTTTGCACTTGTTTCCCACCTTTCCTGTAACTAGTCTAGGCCAGATACAGATTTGCTGTATCCAGGACTGTTTGTAAACTCCTGAGCCCCCCAAGCCTTTCTCTGTTGGAGGGAAGCTTTCTAGCTTATCAGTGGGAGTGGTAAGCACTAGGTAGCTTATCTACCACAAGAGGAGTGGTTTTTGGCCCAAAAATTGAAGTTTATTGGCCGTTTGGTCAGTTTTTCTATCTATCTCAACTTTCTGATTTAAAAGCCCTCATTTGCACTTGTTTCTTTCCTGTAACTAGTCTAGGCCAGATACAGATTCTTAGTTTTAGCACTTGAATGTGCTTATTCGTGCTCAGCATTTGTTCAGAACATGTTGTAAGCACCAAATAAGCTACAAATTACTACAGCAATCAACCTTCCTCATTGCATAGAGAAGAACAGTTTTTGTACTCACTTTCCTCTCTTGTCTAGAGGAAAATACTTTTTTATTCAGACATGTCCAAGGGTCATCTCCCAGTGTTCTCTCCTGTCCATCTGATGAATCTGGGCATCTTGGGCCAATGTAGCAATTGCCTCATGTACACAGACAACCGTCTCCTCCTACCACCCAACACTACAACCTGTGAGAGATGCACTTATCTAGCCAAACTGGAGGTAAAGCTCTCTCCAACCAGGACTGAACTTGACAGTCAAGAGGAGAAGGTAAACACTTGCACCACATCACACTCATCACATAGTCCCACTAAATCTACACCAAAATCCACACATAGAAACACAAAAACATTCGTGGAGGCTCTCAATAATAATCTGCTGAAGCAACAGAGACCTCCAAAGCAGAAACGCAAGCAACCTCCACCCCCTACACAACCCAAATGACCCATAGCCCACAGACTCAGTAAGCCACTCAACCACAGCCCATAAGGCAAAACAATGTACCCAACACACTAGTCATAGGTGATTCTATAGTCAGGCACACTGATGTCCCACTCACCAGGCTAAACAAGGGGAAGGTTACTGTTAGCTGCCTGTCAAGTGCCAGGATCTGCCACATAACCCACGCACTCAGGTCACTCCACAACAAATACAAATATGACTCTGTCATTGTCCATGTTGGTGTGAATGATCTGAGATGTACCTCCCTGGACTACATGAAAAGAGACATGGAAGAGCTCTCCATTCTTGTAGCCCAGGCATGTATGACCCTAGCCCTGAGTAGCATTCTGCCTTCACCCAGAATGATACCACAGTACAAGGACAAAATGATTAATTTCAACAATTGGCTAAGTTTCTGGTGTCATTATAAGGGGCTCCAGTATCTGTCTGCCTGGGACGACATGGTCAACAGACCACGATGCTTTGCCAGAGATGGCCTGCACCTGTCACCCCTGGGATTCTGGATACTGGCTAAGGCTCTTACCACCCCTATAGTGTCTTTTTTAGGCAAGGTTCAAATAAGAAATTCACCACTGTAACAGGAACAGGCAAGCAAAAACTGAGGGTAATGCTACTCAATGCTAGAAGTCTATATCTCAAAATGCACTCACTGAAGGCACTCCTTAAAATGAAGAACATCGATATCTGTGCAGTGACTGAGACCTGGTTCAAGGGGTCCAGAGAGCACCCTTGCATTACCAGGCTATAACTCATGCCACACTTTTTGGCTATGTAACCTGGACCAGGACACCAAAGGCGGAGGTGTGTCCATATTCATTAAGGCTATCCACAACTCCAGGCTCGTTGCTCAGCATAATGCAGCCGAGGTTATCCAAGTGCAACTAACTCTGGGCAAAACTGCAATCCAGATTGTAGCTTGCTACAAATCCCCCCCATGCCCCAGGATTCCCACTCCTCTTTTCTTGATATACTGGAAAATATTAGGGTTCAACCAAACACCCTAATAATGGGCGATTTCAACTACCCCATTAACTGGGAAAACTACTCATACCAACTCCTTCGCTCAACGCTTTCTGGAATTCATAAATTCCAATGCCCTGGATCAACTTATCCACACTCCCACCAGGTGCAACAATATCCTAGACCTAGTCATCACCAACATAAGTGATTGGTGTTCCACACCTGAAGTTAACTCCTCGTTGGTCCAATCCGACCATAAGCTAATCACCCTAGATATCCACATCCTGCCCCCACCCCCCATTAAGGAAACCATGGTAAAAAATGTCTCCAAAGCCAACTTCATGCTTCTTAAGACAGAAGTGGTGAACTTCATGACACCCATGCTGATGGACAATACAGTTACAATCACTGAATCCTACACAAATGCACTCTATAAGCACTTACACGAGTGCATAGGTCATGCTATCCCAAACAGAACCATGACGCTATCCTCCAAAAAAGGAAGACAATCTGGTGGTCCCCTGCCATAAACAAACTGTACAACAGAAGGAAAAAACTGTTGCAAAAGAGAGTAAAATCCCATGAGTGGAGGAGCTTCCTGGTCAGCCTCAGTAAGAAGCTGAGATCCCTTATAAGATCCTCCAAAGCTAGCTACGAAAACAAAATCACCACTGATTCTAAGGACAACCACAAAGCATTCTATAGCTGTGTCAAGAATCTCAATGGCAACACCCAGATCTGCTCTGAGTTAAAGCACAACGGCACAAAAATTACAGAACCAACTGATGTTGCCAACATCCTGGCAGATAGGTTCAGTGCTAACTTTACCCCCCTTTCACCCCCTAAAGGGCCCATATCTATACAGGAAGAATGCAGAGTCCCTGTAATCACAACTACGCAGGCAAAAGCTGCACTCTCTAAAGCTAAAAACACAGTATCCGTAGGACCGGACAACATCCCAGGCTGCGTTTTACACGAACTTCAGAACAAACTGGCTCCCCACCTAAGCACCATGTTCAATCATAGCCTCACATCAGGCTTTGTGCCCACTGGATGGTGCACAGCAATAGCTATCCCACTCCACAAAAGGGGAGCCACCACTGATCCTGGAAACTGTGGCCCTATTAGCTAGACGAGCCTGGTCTGCAAGGCCATGGAACGTATCATCATGGAATTCATAAACAAAGACATTGGTAACCTCCAAACTCTGGACCCCATCCAGTTCGGGTTTGTGAAAGGTAGATTATGCCTCCTGAACCTGATCGACTTCTTTGAGGGAGTCATCAAAGTTGTAGACGAGGGTAAGGTGGTTCAAACAGCCTATCTTGACATCGCCAAGGCTTTCAACACCATCCCCCCATTCTGGAATTATAGCTAAACTCACTAAACTAGGTATAAATCCCTACATCACAAGATGGGTTGCCAACTGGCTCACTGACAGAACCCACACTGTAAAAGTTGCAGACTCCAAATCTGACTTCAAACCAGTGACAAGTGGAGTACCACAGGGTTCAGTCCTGGGACCTCTCCTTTTTGGTATCTACTTCTCTAAAGTACAGGCTAACACAGAAGGCCTCTGGCTAATGAATTTCACAGATGACTGCAAGCTAGGAGCCAAATGATGTGGACATCCTACAGAAGGGCCTCTCTGAGACAGATGCCTGGTGTCAGAGCCATGGCCTCAAGCTCAATGCCAAAAAGTGCATTTCATCCCCTTTGGTAAAAACTCTGTACCCTTGAAATACCACATAGGCAGCAGTCTACTTAACACCAAATGTGTGACAAGAGGCCTTGGGACCCAGGTGGACAGTAGTCTCTCCTTTGATAATCACATCACCACAGTAGTCAGGAAGTCCTTCTACGTGGCACACCTCATCACAAAAAGGTTCTCATCCAGGAAAAAAGAGGTCATTGCTCCCCTCTACTTGACACTCATTAGACCCATTATAGAGTACAACGCCCCTTTTGGAATGTACCTCACAAGACATCTGCAGCAGCTGGAAAGGCCACATAAGTACCTCACAAAGAGGATTATTGGCCTCAAACAGATGCCCTACACTGACCATCTCAAAAAACTCCACCTTTACTCCATAGCATATCACCTTCTCTGAGGTGATCTCTGCCTAACATATAAAGCTATGTCAAACCCAGAGCTGTTGGACATGCTACACCTAAAGAAATCCCAGACCCTCCGAGCTACGTGCTCTGGGGGCCTAAACCTTGTCACCACAATAAACAGGACATGCTGGAGGGATAAATTCCTGTCCCAGAGACTTCCCATACTCTGAAACCAGCTACCCATCTATGTCAAGCAAAGTTCCTTATTAACACTCTTCAAGAAAAATCTTGATGAGTGGATGGGAAAAAGGAAATGCACCCCAGGGATCACTTCTGTGGCTCTGCTCGACAGTGGCACAGGAAGATAACTTTCTTGGGAGGTGTAAACCGGGGAAACTTGTTGGCTAGGCTTACTTAGGCCCTTGGGCCGATAGCCTAGTACCTACCTATGAATCTATGAACCTATGAGTTCTTGAGAATTCATAGACTGTGTAGCAATGATGAGGTATTCAATGAAGAAATAGTGGAAGCTGAACAGATGTTTTATAATAGAGGTTATAATGTGGAAGAGGTTGCAGAGGCTAAACTTAAAATAATGGAAGTGAGAGGTGGATATGATAGGTACAAAAATATTTCTGGTTTAAATAATGATGTGAGACGCGTTCTTAAAGATAGGAATAGGAATAATGGACATCTGGATAAAAACAACCAACGAGAGGTTTATTTTCTTACTACTTTCAATATACTTACTGATAAGATTGTAAAGAGTGTTAAACAGTTTTGGCCAATGTTACTAAAGGACAAAGATTTATGTCATTTGCTTCCTAAACAGGTTAAAATCTCTTACAAAAGAGCTAGAATTTTAGGGGATATGCTGGTACATAACTATTTCTGTCCCCAATGAATTAGCATGAATATAAATATTACAGTTAAGAAGGGTAGTGCTCCTTGCAATAAATGTTGTTTGTAAACATTTAGTTAATTTTTTTCCATATGTTAACAAAGTTAGATTTGTCCCGAGGCATCATTATACTTGTACTAAAGGAATTGTCTATGTGTTGAAGTGTACCTGCAACCTGTTTTACATTTGGGAAACCTATAGAAGTTTCAGGATTCGACCACAAGAACATGTGAGGGATATTAAAAATAAAAAACAGGAAAGCCCATTAGGTGCTCATTTTTACAGCTTTATAATTCCAACCCTTATGAGTTAAAAGGCTGTGTTCTGGAGAAGGTTGAAGTTTGCTTTGGAGAACATGTTAGTTTAAAAGAAAAATTGCTTAAGAAAGAAACACTTTTCATTTTAAAGTATGGTACCTTGGAGCCTTTTGGGCTTAACAAGGAGTGTAATTGGAAATATGTGATTTAAATAATTTAATTGTATTATTATTTAATTGAGGGATGATTTTGATAATTGTATCAATGAAAATGAAAACATTTAAACTGATTTTGCTTTTACTTGCTTTTTGTTTTACTCTTGGAAGGCGTTTATGCTGAGGTGCTAAGTGTTTTATTAAACTTGGATTTTTTCTCCTTTCAGTGGCCTTTTCTTGGTGGTATTTTTATTTAGCCAGAGTTATCTTGCCTGACTGCCTTACCCAGCTTTGCACTGTAAAAGGACACAAATAGTTGATTTGATTTTCGGATGTCTTTTGTTCTGTGAAGACAGAAACGTAATAGTCTATAAACATAAAGTAAGTGCAAGGCATATTCCCCTTTGTTGGAGTAATTTGGAAAGAAAACTGGTAAATTATTTGTTTGATTGATATTAGCATCTGAAACTACCTTGGGTAGAAAGGAGGGCTTTGTTCATAAAGAAACTCTATCCTTGTAAAAATCAGATAAGGAGGTTCAGATGACAGGACCTGGATCTCTGAAACCCTCCCAGTGGAGATAATGGCTACCAAAAACAGTGTCTTCCAAGACAAAAACTTCAGGTCACATTCCACAGAGGGCTCAAAGACAGAATTAATTACAGCCTGTAATACTAAGTGCAGATCCCAAGGAGGCAACGGATCTTTGAAAGGGGTTTTTAACAAAAGTGTGCCTCTTAGGAATGATTTACAAAGCATGTGGTAGGCTAAAGAATGTTCTTCTAAACCATCGTAAAAATTAGAAATTGCAGCTAATTGTAACCTGATGGTAGAAGGGGAAGCTCCAGCATGAAAAAGAGAGGCTAAAAAGTCTAAAATATGCTCTATAGAAGCAGAAAAGGGATTTTTTTTTTCATGGGCCCAAATAGTAAATCTCTTCCATTTGATAGAGTACAGTTTTCGAGTGGAAGGTTTATGAGACGACAAGAGGATGAGGTGTACTGGGGAGAAAATATTAGAATGTCTGGCAACAAATGAAATTGGAGGAACCACTCTGTCAGCTTGAGGTTTAAAATGTCTGGGTGAACTAGCCCATCTGGATGGGATAGAAGATATGGAAGTGAGTCCGGAATCAAAGGTTATTGAATCAGGTAAGGCCAAAGGAAGGGGAACTAAATCTATCAAGGCCAAAAGAGGGCAATGAGGATTACTGTGCTTTTCAACCCAAGCGTTTTCTGTAAGAATTTCAGAATTAGAGGCAGTGGAGGAAAGGCACACAGGAGACTGGGGGGGGGGGGCAATTGTGGAGGACAGCATCTCTGGGTGATTTCCCGGGAGGGGGAATCAGGTCAAAGTAATTGCTGCACTTGTTGTTTAGAGGGGAAGCAAACAGGTCACAGCAAGGTCGACCCCATTGATGGAAGAAGTTTGTCTGCAATTACATTGGAACTCCCCAGAATGTGCATTGCTATAAGAAAGTGGCTGGAAGAGATTGCCTATTGCACACTCTGAGGCCTTCTCGACAAAGGGGGTAACACTTGGTTCCTCCCTGCTTGCTTATGTACCAAACTACTGACATATTGTCTGTTTGAATTGCAATTGTCCCCTGAGGAAGAGCTATCTGAAAGGCTTGCAATGCTAGAAGCACCGCTCTTAGCTCTAGAACATTGATGTGCAAGTTGGCCTCTACATTCCTCTCAACCTCTTAATGCAAGAAATCTGGACAAAGCCCAACAAAATGGGGGGACAAAGGCCCACAAATAGGGACATATTTTAAATATTGCTCTTATAAACTTAAAAAGTTGCTAGACTAGCAGGGTTTGTTTTAGCATACATTTTATGAAGGATTTGAAGTCTAAATAATGAAATACAATTGAATTTCAATGACTTTAAACATATCCAGATGCGTCTCCTTATGGCTACATCTGTACCCCCTGCTCTGGAGATCTCTTCGGCTGTATGAGCAATCAGCCTCATGGATGAATTAGACAAAGACTCCATGGTGGCTATAATCTGGGGAGATATCAGAAGATGACAGAACCTGGGTCTGGGGACCCTGTGACTTCAGCACCCACTATCCCAGTGATGAGGCAGGAGGAATAACCAAGCTAGAAGGGGAGACCTGTTCCAAGGAGGAAAGCACCGACTGAGTCACCTTAAGTGTGAAGACCCTCTCCATAGCCTCGAAAGCCAGTCCCCCTGAAGAGGGAAGGGAGCCCTGGAACCAAGATAGACTGCCTTGGGACCGAGGTCACTTCCCACTCAAAAAAATCTGGAGTTGAGACCTGCCCCCTGGAACTGACAAGGTAGCTACAGGTCCTGGAGGTCTCCAGTTCTGAAGCCACCAAAGAGCTCAGGGGAACTACCAGTTCTGAAGATGTGAATGACTTTGGAGCCAGTACAGTCAGTGCCAGGAGACCTGGAACAGATGACTCTAGACCTCGGAGGAGTAGTTAGTGGGGAAAAGGAAGTCTCAGTTCCAAGACCCAAAGGGTTCGGAACTGAAAGGGAGCCTGAAAGTCCTCTAACCCATAGAATTTTATTCACCGGCCTCTCCATGTCGAGTTCAGACAGACTTTTGATGGAGCAGATAGATGAAGTAAAGGGGGAGTTAGGCCTCTGCAGAAAAACTTCTGGAAGCTCCCCTGTAAATGGGTCAATTGATGGTGAATAAGTTGTCCTAGGAAAAATGTCCATAGTCATGGTAGGTGCACTGCAGCAGTCATTGTTTCCTGCACCGGGGCCTTCGACATTGATGGATGTGAAATAGTAATCGGTGCTGGAGTACTTGTCAACTCCAGTGTCTTAGAAGCAGAGGCCTGCAGTTCTGTAGACAATTTTGGAACTGAGGGTTTCAATTTCTTTGCTTTTGGAACTAACAAAGAGGTCAGAACTGAGAGACTTCTTTTCTTTCCTTTGTCCACAGATGAGGATGAAGGGGAGGAAATATCAGTTTTTCTTTGTCTACAGAAAATAAGGCTTCACTAAATGCTGAGGGAAGAAAGCCTTTCAAAATAAGCTTACTATACCTTTTGACTAGGGCTTGATGGCTAAAAGCATGACAATCTATGCTGCAAT
This sequence comes from Protopterus annectens, assembly GCF_019279795.1. NCBI lineage: Eukaryota > Metazoa > Chordata > Ceratodontiformes > Protopteridae > Protopterus > Protopterus annectens. Next base: position 659,011,298 of record NC_056725.1, read on the forward strand.
CCACTTGTAAATGGAGGGGACCCAGGCAATAGGCACAGAGAGAATGAAAATCTGATGATGGAATTTTGTGGCCACACTTCTGGCATATTTTAAAGCCAGAGGGGCCCTTACCCTTCTCAGCCATGCCAACAAAGGAGATATGGCTGGAAGACAGCCACTTACACTTGCACTCACACAAGAGATTTAGAGATACTACCAGAGTGTAAAAAGGAAGATTTTTTTTTTTGGAAAGAGGGGGAAGAAAAAGAAACGGTCAACAATGATAGTTGGAGAGAGTACACAAATGTGTACAGGGGAAGAGGAAAACTATCAACGATGATAGTTAAGAAAATACACAAATCATGTAAAGGGAACAGTATCAATGATATTATAGAGTTACACTACGTGTAAGAAAAATTTAAGGTATAGTGAGAAAGAAGAAAAGAGAGACAGAAGAAAACTCTGAAAAATAAAAGAAAGAATTTGCCTAAACCCAATGAAACTCGAGAGCACTGGCAAAACATGACCATTTCAGAAAGCAGCAAATGAGATCTGAGGTAACTGTGAGAGAGGGATTGCAGGTAGAGGTGAAGCTCGAGAGTTTTTGGCTGGTGCGAGCTATAGTAACAGCTGAGTCAGTTCCAATATCGGAACCAAACCCATCTATCAAGGATAAAACGAAGATTAACAACATCAGATGATTGATTTTAACAATTGACTGTCTTTTTGTTGTCATTCTAAGGGTATCCAATATTAGCCAGGTTGGACGGACATGGTTAACAGACGACCTTGCTTTGCCAAGGATCATCTGCACCTGCCCCCTCTATGCTTTCAAATACTGGCTAAAACTGCATCCATCCCCATAGTGCCTTTTTTTAGGCAATGCCAAATTAACAATCCTACTGACATAGCAAAATCAACTCAACTGAACCTCAAGGTGTTACTGCTCAATGCCAGGAATCTGTATAAAAAAATACACTCCCTCCAAGCCCTCCTCACACTTGGAAATATAGATATCTGTGCAGTTACTGAGGCATGGTTTAAAGTGGCAAAGGGTTGCCCAGCAGTGCAAGATTTCAGTGCCTTACATACTTTTAGACAAGTGATAAAGGTGGGGATGGGGGAGTCTTGATATACAGCAATGGCAAGCATACCTCTCATTTGGTCAGAAAGGATGATATGCTGGAGTTCTTCCACATGCAGATCACTATAGACAAAATCCCATACCATATCCTAGCCAGCTATAGTTCACCCTTTGTGTCCCAAGAAGCTCATAATACATACTTGGACCTACTGGAGACACTTATCACCCAACCTAACATCATACTCATAGGAGACTTTAATTATTCCTCTGTAGACTGTCAATCATAGATGGCCTCAAATCTACAGACACAGAGACTCTTGGACTCCATAAATACAAACATCCTTGACCAAATAGTGAATATGCTGAGTAGAGTCTCCAACATACTGGACCTTGTACTCACAAATGAGTAGCATTTAGAATGATAAATCCCCCTATGACTCATCCTCCCTGGTAAGGCCCAACCATAAAGCTGTCTTTTTCGAAATCAAAGTCAACTCTGTATCCCCAAGTAAAATCAGTAACAGGAACTATTCCAAGGCAAACTATCTTTTATTAAGTGATGGTTTGTCAAAATTCAGTGCCTCTTCAAACCCCTAGAACACAGCAGCCTTCACTGAATTGCTCTCAGAAGCTCTGTACAGCCATGTCAGTGGCTGTGTACAGGCTACTGTTGTTTGTCTTTCGGCTTTTTCCCAGTAAGGGGTCACCACAGCAGAACTCCGGTCCGCTAATGATTGGCAGTAGATTTTTACAAAACGCAGAGGTGCCAGCTTGATGCCCAACCTTCAACGAAGGCACGCCCATTTACGCACGCATGTCTTTCGAACGCTACCCAACCGCAGCCTACTGTACCGACCAGAAATAAACTCAGGACTGGCCTCAGAAACAAACTGTCCCGGTGGCATCCCAAATCAAACAGGATATTCAACAAAAGGAAAAAAAAATATGGCAAAAATCAGGAAGGGCAATTCACGAGATATTTGGCAAAAGATGGTTTTGCCAAATAAATAACTGCAGGGTCTGGTTTGGGATTTAAAAACAGAAATTTGTTAGTTTGGAAAACCTTCTATAATTCATTGAGAAGTTGACTGTCAGGCATAATGCCGGATGCCAAGAAAATATAATGCTGATAAGGCAGGAAGAAAAGCTGCGGGTTTGGGAAATTTAGCTGTAATAAGTCAAAATATCTTTGCTGGGATACTGGAATTTCATTATGTTCATAGTTTTGGGAAAAAGTTAATTCTTCAGGGTGAGAATCTGAAGGAAAGCTCTCTACAGAATCAGATCCCCCTCCTGTACCATAGGCAATGGAAAATACAGTCCTAGTCTAATTGCTATCCTTCAGAGTAGGAATCTGTATCTGAAAGAGAGGAAATCTTTAATATAAAATTATTCAGGAATCAGTTTAAAGAATGAAAGGCCTAAAATAAACCTTTAGCAAAACTCAGCCAATCTTCCCTATCCATCCTAAGTGAAGCAGGAGAAGACACATGCCTAACTTTCTGCTTTATTTTGTGGGACATCCCTAGAAAAATACAAACCCAAAGATGAGTCTCTTCCCCAGGAGTCAGGTAGTACAGGCAGTCCCCGGGTTAAGGACGAGATCCGTTTTTCAGTCTGTCCTCAAGTCAAATTTGTATGCAAGTCGAAAGACATGCATATAGTTCTTATTAAATGTCACTTAGTCAAATGTTTGCCTCAGTCTAGTATTTATTTTACTTTTCTTTGCATATAAAACACTTTAGAAACACTTCCAAATAAAAAAAATTTGAACATAATACTGTATACTGTAGCTATGCTTCCTTACTTCCTATGAGCTATGCTTCCTTACTTCCTATCAACATAGCTGGTTTAAGGCATCTTGTTATTAAATGCAGTGTTTATGAGGACTTTTTCACACAGACACATACCTCTCAACTGTACAGATTTTCACAGGATGTTCAGATTTTCTGCCTCATATTTTTGGTCCATTTTTCATAAAATCGTTAAAAGACTGGAGTTAGAAAATAATGACAAACATTTGAGTTTCAGACTTCATACCCTTCAGAAAATTCATGCTAATGCAAAACCTGTTATTCTATCAACTTTCTAATTTTGTAAGAGCAATATTTATTAAAATTGTCCCTATTTTTGGGCATTTGTCCCACTTTTATTTATGGCTTTGTCCAGATTTGTTTCTCTAAGAGGTTTAATGGTATGACACACACACACACACACACACACACACACACACACACACACACACACACACACACACACACACATTCTTAACCCTGCTTTACCTATTCCATAACTAACCCCCCTCCCCTTACGCAACCACCCACCTCTTAACTACTGCCAGGGGATTGCTTGCATACCTCTCAACCTCTTACAGCAAGAAATCTGAACAAAACCATAAATAATGGGTGGACAAAGGCCCAAAAATAAGGACAATTTTTAAATATTGCTCTTACAAACTTAGAAAGTATAATAATAATAATAATAATAATAATAATAATAATAATAGCAGATCCAAAAGGAATCACCACAGGAGATGAATTACCTTAAAACTGACATTTCTTTATTTGGATACAGAAAAATGAGCGCTTTCGCGTAAAAAATCTACGCTTCTTCAGATGTAAATTTAAAATAAAAACACTGCTGTTTTATACAAAACTTTTTGGCGCGCACGCCAAAAATAATTCAATTAAGCTAACTGACTAATTAATTAATCTAATCATTTAAGGATGTATGCAATAAGTCTTGATGAATGCACAGAACATGAAATTTTTAAAATACAATCCAAAAACACATTTAATAAAACTATTAACATCTTGAAAACTGTAAATATAACCATTAAAAAAGGGGATTGAGTACTCGATGTTTCATTCAAACCAAAGACTGCATACTACATATTTGACAATTGTATATAGTAAATGTATAAATGAACCATATGTTAAAAAATCAATTTCTTTAAAAACATTGTTATAAGTATTTATTAGCAGCATAACTATATGCTGCTATTATGTGGAATGCGTTTCGTGCTGCAAAATATAATGCATACGAACCATGAATATATGTTTACCACATATAAAAGGTATATAACAAAAAAATGTATTTAAACTTAGAAAGTAGATAGAATAACAGGTTTTGCATTAGCATGACTTTTCTGAAGGGAATGAAGTCTGAAACTCAAATGTCTGTCATTATTTTCCTACTTAAATCTTCAAGGATTTGCCAGTGATTTTCTAGAAAAAAAGAAGTTATGTCTTACCATAATGTTCCAACTGTGTTGTAGATCTTTATTCATTCATTACTGTTAAGACTTCAGTTCCGTCCTCGGAACCGACACGGCCGTTTCCAAGCTCACTCCAGCCAAAAACTCTCAGCTAAAACCTACCCATAATGCCCCTCTCATAGTTACTCCAGATCGAGTTTGCCCACCCCTATATAATAGAGATAGTAAAAGAAAAACAGCAGGAGGTGCTATCTGAGCAAATACCCTAACCAGGAGTTCCTAAAGTCCACCAGGAGCCCAGGCAGGGGGAAGGAGAGTGGCAAGTAATGAATGAATAAAGATCTACAACACAGATGGAACATTATGGTAAGACATAACTTCTTTATCTGATGTTGTAAATCTTTATTCATTCCTTACTGTTAGGACCGAGTCCCCAGCTACTTGAGTCCTGGGTGATCCTAAGAAAGGATATTCCTGAGCACCATAGAACCAAAAGATGCTCATCCCCTAGAGGCCAAATCCAATTTGTAATGAGAGATAAAGGTATGAGGTCTTGCCCAAGTGGCTGCTGCGCAGATATCATCCATAGAGGCTCTGGAGTGAAAAGCTATAGAAGTAGCCATTGATCTGGTAGAATGAGGTTTTATTCTTTAAGGTTGTTGTTTGTCTTTTCGGCTTTTCTTGGTTAGGGGTCGCCACAGCGGAACTCCGGTCCGCTAATGATTGGCAGTACATTTTTTTATGGTGCCGAGTTGCCAACCCGATGCCAACTTTCAGCAAAGGCACGCCCATCCACGCATGTTTTTTAGAGGCCACTCGACCACGGGGAGGACATGCAGACTCCACACAGAAGGCACTCCTGCCGTGAATCGAACAGGAGAACCTCTTGCTGTGAGGCAACAATGCTACTGCTGTACCACCGCATCTTTAAGGGAAGGATAGCTTATTCTGTTGGTAGATAAAGGTAATGACATTTCTAAGTCAGGAGGATAAAGTAACTTTGGAGACAGGTTTACCCAATCTGGGTCCCGCAAAGGCCACAAACAATTGATCTGTTTTCCTGAAAGATTTAGTCCTGTTCAAATAACAACAAAGCTGCTGATGCACATCAAGGGTGTGCAAAAGGTACTCCCCTCTGTTAGAATGCCGAGGGAAGAAAACTGGCAAGTCAATAGATTGGTTAATGGAAAATCCAGAAATGATCTTGGGCAAGAAAGAGGGGTCAGTACCAAGGGACACCCTATCCCTGTGGAAGTTCAAGTAAGGTCTCTTGACACTCAAGGCCTGCAGCTCAGATACTCTTCTCTCTGAAGTAATTGCTACTAGAAGTAGGGTCTTCCATTACAAAAACTTTATATCACATGAATCAAAAGGCTGAAAAGGAGGGCCTGTGAGAGATTGAAGCATCAAGGTCAAGTCCCAGGGTTCTATGGGGGGCTTGACTGGAGGTTTAGCATGTAATACGCCTTTCAAAAAGGTCTTGCACAGGTGTGACATAACTGAATTATCAAATCCATTATGAAAATTGGCGATATGAAAATTGGCGATAGCTGCTAAATGTACAGTGATTGTCGATGCTGAGGCTCCTGCATGTAGAAGAGTCATCGGGTATTGTAGGATCTTTTGAATAGGCATAGAGAAAGTATCTAAGTTCTGATCTTTGGCCCAAATAGAGAACCTAGTCCACTTACTTGAATAAACTTTCCTGGTGGAAGGTTTATGTGAAGCCAGAAGAATTTCACAAACAGGAGATGAGATGTCAGGCAGCCTGGCAATCATTGGAAGTGGAGGAACCAAGCTGTGAGCTTGAAGCTGTGGAGATTGGGATGAATCAGTCCCTGGGGATGAGATAACAAACCTTGGGAATGATCCAGGATCCACGGGCTGTGAATCAGATGAGGCCATAGGAACAGGAACCAGGCTTAATGGGTCCAATAAGGGACAATGAGGATCACTTTGCTTCTCACCCTTTGAGCTTTCTGGAGGAATTTTGGGATGAGGGGAAACAGAGAAAAAGCATACAGTAGACCTGGGGGCCAATCGTGCAGTAGAGTGCCCCTTGAGTTGGTTTCCCCCTGAGGGTGGATCAGGGCAAAGTAGCTTCTGCATTTATTGTTTGGGGGGAAGCAAACAGATCGCAGCAAGGCTTGCCCCAGTGGTGGAAAATCCGATCCACTATTACAGGATTGTGGGACCACTCATGAGGCATCAGGATGTTCCTGCTCAGATTGTCCGCAATAAGGTTGGAACTCCCGGGAATGTGTGTTGCTATAAGAAAGCAGCTGGAAGCTATCACCCAGTGCCAAATCCTCATGGCTTCCCGACACATGGGGGTAAGACCTGGTTCTGCCTTGCTTGTTGATATACCAGATGACTGACATGTTGTCCGACTGAATTGCAATGGTCCCAGAAGGTAGGGATGTATGAAATGCTTGCAATGCTAAGAGAACTGCCCTCAGTTCCAGGACATCTATGTGCAAATTGGTCTCCATGGGGGACCAGGTGCCTTGGACCATCTTTCCCTGGAAATGCTCCCCACCCTAACAGGGAAGCATCCATGGTCACCATGGCCATGGGCTGGGGAGACAGAACAGTTGACACCAAAGATTGGATTGTGACTTCATCCACCATAGTATTTCTTCCTTGCAACGGTTTGTAAGATGTATCATGTGGTCGAGTGGGTGAGTTAAGATCGACCATTGTGCAGAAAGGAACCACTGTAGTATTCTCATGTGCAGCCACACCATTGGTACTAGAGTAAAGGCAGCCACCATGGAGCCTAAGAGTTGAAGTGCAAGGCATGCTGGTACATAGGTCTGTGGAAGGAGGGCTTGGATTTGGTGTCTTATTTTTGAAAGCCTGTGAAGAGGGAGGGAAGCTTGACAGGATGTTGTGTCGAAGACTGCTCCAATGAATTCCAGTGTTTTTGTTGGGGACATTTGAGATTTGTCCTTGTTTATTTTAATTTATCTCCAAGTGGAGAGTGAGACCTTGAGTGTAAGAGCAGCTGAAGATTAGAAGATTCCTGGTCGGAGCGGTAAGGAGCCAATCATCTTGATACAGAAACACCTGGAATCCTTGTAGTCCAAGATGAGCTACTACAACTGCCATACATTTGGTGAACACTCAGGATGCTGTCAAGAGACTGAATGGCAGTGCCCTGAACTGGTAGTGATTGGCTCCCAGCCAGAAGCGGAGAAACCTCCGGGAGCGGTGATTCATCTTTATGTAGTAATATGCATCCTGGAGGTCTATAGTGCACATCCAGTTGTCCCTCCCTAGGAAGGGGAGAATGGACTGTACCATGACCATCTGGAATTTTTGAGGTTTGATAAATTTGTTCAATAGGCTGATATCCAGGATTGGTCTCCAGTCCCCTGTCTTTTTTGGCACTAAAAAGAACCTTGAGTAAAACCCAGATCATGTCTGGTCTGGTGGGACTGGTTGGATGACTCTTTTTCTTAGCAGCTTTTCTATTTCTAAGGCTGCTACTTCCCTCTGATTGGGTGGCACATCGGGGATTCGTTTGATGGGTCTGGGAGTTAAATCAAATGGTATCTGGTAGCCTCTGGATATTATTCTTTGCACCCAAACATTGGTAGTAATAAGTTGCCAGGCTGGTAGGTGCAGAGAAAAATGACCCCTGACTGCTTCCAGCAGAAAGCAATTGGGGCACTGCTCAGGAACACTGGTAGGGTCGGTCAGAGAAGGAATCTCTAGTGCCCTGATTATGTGGACCTCTTCTACCCCAAAAGGGGCATCTCCCAGATGAGTTGCCCCCTATGCCCCGGGGGATTGCTCACCACTAGTGTCACGAAAAGATCCTTGGGATTTTCTGAACCACATTTTTCCTCCCTTCTGGTTCCTGGAGTAAGACCTTTGGGGGGTGGAAAAGCGTATCCCCACAGCAGACAAGGTCTTTCCATCTTTCTCACTTCGTGCTAGTGTGTCTCATACTTTGGGACCAAAAAGTGCAGATTCATTGACAGGCACATTGATGAAGGAACATTTAAAGGGGTCTGCGAAATCACACAACTACATCCAAGCATTATGTCTCATGACAATGCCTGATGCGGCAGTTCGAGCTGCCCCCTTGGTGGTGTGAGATATCAAATGCATCAAGGAGTTCAAGATAGATTAAAGGTAGCTAGCTGTGAGGCGACAGTGTCACGCACCTCATCAGGCAGTACCCCTGCCAAAGAGGAAGAAATTTCAGAGATTAGGTCTCTTTGGAGGCAAGTGAAGTGTACCAAATAGTTCAGTGACTGAATGGCAAAGGTCGCTGAAGCATAGGTCCACTTCCCTAGTCTGTCCATGGCCCAAGACTCCCTGTTCAGAGGATGGACAGTGGAACTATCTTCTGCCAGTTCCCTCTTGGTGGCCTGGAATCAACCATCAACTGCTTGGACCAGTGGAGCTGGTCTTCAGGTGTGGATAGAATTTTGTCCGGCCTCTGGGGGACAGGTTCTACATTGTCTGGGGCCTTCCAGGCACACTGCATGATCAGTTTAACAAGCTCATCTGCAGGTGAGGTCATCCAGGAAGTAGATGGCCGAGCACAGAAGGCCTGCAATAACACTGATTCCTCAGAAGGAAGTTTAGAGGACATCCAGTCTCCCCGCTGCTTGAGGATTTCGAGAATGTCTCCAAATGAGACGTCATCTGGGGGAGACCATGAGGACCCTTCTCCCTCATCACAATCGGTGTCTTCAGTGATAGATTCCTCAGGGGAATCAAGGTGCTTCCTCTTGCACCATTTCTTCTGGCGTGGCTCCTCAGTGGGATCTTCTGAGGAGGACTCCAGAGAAAGGGTTCCCTTCAAAGGGAGGTCTTGCGGCTCCCGTGCCTGGGATCCCGAAGTAGGGGGTTGGGACAGCTACATGCTAGGGGGGTTTCTGATGCCAATGTCATTGATTCTGACTGCGAGCTTGCAGAGGCAAGAACCCTCTCCATTACCTGGAAAGCAGGCCCACCCGAGAAAGGATGGGAGCCCGGAACTGAGAAAGACAATCTTGGAACCAGGGTCACACTCCACCCTGAGGAGCCCACCTCCAAGTGAGGAGCTCTGAGAGCACTGGAAGCTTTCGGAGCTGTGGATATAGATGGCACCAGTGGAAAAATAGGCTCTGGGCTAGGTACCAAGGTGCTGACAGTCCAGACACTGCTCCAAGAGAGCACCGGCTCCAATGGAGCTGATGCAGCAAGGGTGGTTGGTGCCGACAGGGAAAAATCCGCAGTCATAGCCAAGACAGTATGCACTGGGGTGGACATCAGTACCAAGATCTCCAGGGCCTGGGTAGAGGACTGAAGAGGATAAACAGGAGAATATGCTGTGAAGGATTCTGAGCCAAGGGGGACGGAAGGTCTAGCTGGAGTGGGCAATCCCATAGCAGCAAGAAGCTGCTGCACAACCCACACTATGTCTAGTTCAGAAAGGCTCCTGGTGGCTCTAAATGAGGCTGCTGAAGGAGAATCAGGTCTTTCAAGAAAGGGGCTAAACTGATGCCCCAAAAAAGGGTCGTACATTGGAGAGTATCTGGTTCTTGGGAGATATTCAACTTTAGGAGCCGAGGTCATAATTTGTGGAGCCAAAGAAGCTATCAGCACCATGGCCAGGGATGGCGCCGAAGCAGGTATAGTCATGGAAGCCAATGTCAAAACCAAGGACGGCACCAAAGCTGGTGGTGCTAAGGCTGGAACTGAAATAGGAGTCAACATCAGAGATGGCACCGAGGGAGAAGACACAGGGCCTGCTGCCAAAGAGATCTGCGCCGAGGGCGCCTGAGAAACATGGAGCTGACTCGGTTCTGTAACTGACAGGGATGTAGGAACCGGGTGACTCTGTTTTTCATTGTGTTTCTTGGTCTTTGGAAGCGGTGAGACCTCCAACCCAGATAGAGCCTCTGAAAAAGGTGTTTTAATTAAACCTTTCAAAATAAACTTATTTTTATACTCTGCTAGTGTGCGATTGCTAAAACTAGCACAAATGTCACAATCAGCTTTAATATGGTCCACGCCCAAACAGTAAACGCACTGAGCGTGGTCGTCCAAGTTGGGCAGCTTACGCCCACACTTGTCACACTGTTTAAACTACAACTTAACTTTGCCTGACATAGTACAGGCAACAAAGGGGGTGCCCTATAGGAAGCAAGAAGGAAAGAAAAGGGAGAGAATACCAACAATGGTATTTAAAAAATACCACAAGTGGTAAAGAAGGGCCTACCAAAGGCAGGAGAGAGGGACAGTACCAATGATGGTAGAAATTTAATTACCAAAGGTAAAGGGTAGGAAATAGAAGTAGGTTATAGGCGATAGTGAGAAAAGGCTAAACTGACTAAAAAACAAGAGAGTTTGAAGAGAAACTACACCAAAAATCACAAATTTCCACTTAGCTTTGAGAGAGATGGCTAGGCACGTCTGACGAGGAACGTGGCAAACAAGATCTGGAGTAACTATGAGAGGGGCATTATGGGTAGGTCTTAGCTGAGAGTTTTTGGCTGGCATGAGCTTGGAAACGGTCGTGTCAGTTCCGAGGATAGAACCGAAGTCCTAACAGTAAGGAATGAATAAAGATTTACAACATCAGATCTAGAATTTCATGAGAAATGGACCAAAAGTATGAGGCAAAAATCTGGACATTCTGTGAAAATCTGTACAGTTGTGAGGTTTGAATTTGCTTGCTTGCTCTCACTCCTCACTCTCTCTCTCTCTCTCACACACACAGTCTCTTCTTCATTCATACATGCATCCACTCACACATCGCTCTCACTCTCTCCCAATCTCTCATACATGCACTGACTTCCTCATTCATACATGCATTTACTCACACATCGCTGTCACTTTCCTGATCTCTGACACACACACACACACACACACACACACACACACACACACACACACAGTCACTTCCTCATTCATGCATGCATTCACTCACACATTGCTCTCACGCACCCAGTCTCTCACACACAGTCACTTCCTCATTCATACATGCATTCACCAATACATCACTCTCACTCTCTCTCGATCTGTCACACATACAGTCACTTCCTCATTCATACATGCATTCACTCACACATTGCTCTCACTCTCTCTCGATCTCTCACACATATGGATTTTGGCAACTTTAAGGACTTCATTTTTTTTCCATGTTACTTCCGACATTGTGGCAGCCTGTTCATATTTCTGGGTTGTCCACATGTCAGATGTCTGTAACCTGGGGACTGTCTGTGTGATGCTCCTGCACTGGTCCAGTAATCAAGGAACCTCAACCTTCACAACTGGCAACAGCTAGGGGATGTACAAACTGGGAGGATGACAAGTACACACACAGTAAGGTTCAATTTCCCTTAAGAGCTCACAGAGAACACAATCAGTCTGGGGCTGGTTTCTCCCTCTTTCTCCAGATCCCCAGTAAGACTTCCCACTGACACAGCTATAGGGTTGAAATCTCAACTGAGTGGCCAAGCAAAAACCTCCAGCACCCTCAATGGCCAACCAGTGATTCGTCTATCTGCCCAAGTAGCTGACACATACAGACACATTTTGAGATTTGATTTATATACAAACACACACACACACACACACACACACACACACACACACACACACACACACACACACACACCTGGGAAAGGCTTGGACAGGTTTACCAGCTATGCCCCCTTCTGCCCAGACTATCAGGTAGTTTCCACTGCCACCAACCACTATTTATCAGCTACTCTAAGGCTCTTAACAAAGGGTGTCCAATCTTACTGTGTAATGTTACTAATAATCAAAATGGTAGTTTGACCAAAAGCAAGGCTATTTAGAAGTGGCCTGTACAGTCTCACCATATGCATATGCATATGCAAGTATGCTAAGAGCTTAAATATATCTCACAAATATCAGCCACAAAGATAGGTTAAAATATATTTAATAATAAATAATAAAAGAACAAAACAATACTCAGTAATTTATCAACACAGTCCCCCGATTTACTAATCTTCCATGTAAGACTAGATTAGTCTTGCACGGAAGCGCCAGGGTAAGAGTATGATGGCAGCACACCATGCATATTAATGAGGATGCGCTGCCTCAACTCCAAAGCTTACACGGATCGTGGACGAGTTTAGGGGGCATGTCGGACTGCGGAGCAGTCCAAATATCCATGCTCCTGCAATGAAGAAATGCCGCAACTTCACTTTTAAATGAGCAAGTCCGCTCACATGTGTACAATGTAACACTACACTCTCCCATATGTTCAACAACTAACAGAATAAAAAAATAGAAAGAATTATTTTTTTTTCTTCTGACATAGCAGCCCGTAGTTGCGCGGGTTTGCCCATTGCTTAGCTACAGTTACAGCAGCTTAGACACCAGAAAAGGATAATAAGAAAAATATATGCAAGTTAAGCAACATAGTGATAGTGTAGTGGTTAGAACTTTCGCACAAAGAGGAGGTATTCCTGGTTTCAGTCCCACTACTGCACATTCCATTTTCTGTGTGAAATCTGTATACAAAAACATTTCCTGACATTTTTTTATGTATAAGTTTGTAAAAAGCATTGAAATGTTAAATTTAGTAGTGCATGAATAATATATATGAAGGTGAAATGTATATGCATTCTGAGGCATGAGTACCTTATTTTAAGCAATATAAAGCACTGCTAACCACATTTTATCAGTATTGAGCATATTTAAATACATTTGCACATAGCTGCGCTATGCTAAGGAGGAGTAACACAGGTTCACTGCACGTTACTGCTTATAAAAAAAACGGAGGCATGGAACAGTCTTGCCCGTGATCTCACCAGTGCCACTGGTGTTCCTTGGACTGGTGAGCAGGTCAGGCACCATTATTCTGACCTGAAGCAGTGTAGGGGTGATGAACTGGACTGGTGGATCCAGGAATCTTGTATGAGTAACTGAGTAAGTAGCCTTTCTTTTAAGTAGTTAAGAATTGCCATGCTTGTCTATACTATGGATAGGTATGTCTCAATATCACTGCATTTACTTCACAGCTGCAGATGACCGGGCTATGAATCTGCAAGCCCATGAAGATAGGCTGCAAAGGCTGTGTCATGAGGCAGGTTAGTAATTATTCTGTATGTACTGTTATATAAAATAAATGAGTGAGCCTTCAAAAAGTCTTTTAACCCAATAAATAAAGGTGTAGTAATCCTTTAATAAATGTATGATTCATGGAGTGCGTCTGTGTCATTTTCTTTGATATGTTGTTGTACTGTTGCATTCTACAAATAGTAGAAGCATAAGCAGTGTCAACCCACACTTGGGTAGGCCCATATAACATGGATGAAGGGAGTGCCAGTAGCTTGTATGCATATGTACAGCCCTCAACTGTTGGTCCATGCCCAGCATGTACAGGTTAATCTGGCACATGAGTAGCTTGGTATTGTGTTCTCCAGAAATGTCAGTGTGCTTCCAGAAATGTAGGGAGCTGTCAACATATAACTGATACTTTCACCTGAACATATGTAGATAATTATATGAAAGTAGAGCTGTCAGTGTACCATCTTAGCAGTAGTGTGTGTGAGCAATTCTAAAATTATGTTGCAGTAACATCTGCATCTTGGACAGTTTGTATGTAAGATGCAGCTCATGTATATAATGATCTAGCAAAATCCAGTTACACAATATAAGGACATTGGGTAGTGTAATAATACATGTAAGGGACATATATACTGCAGTTAATAGGAATGCAGTGAAAACTAGAAGGATATATATGTTGTTAATTGAGCTATCTTTTTCCACCCTACTGTATGTGCATAAAAAATGCAATTCCACACCTCAATCAGTATGTCTAATCTCAAAACATTTGTTGGGACATATGTCCTATTGGTTTATAAATATTTGCATTTATTTCTATGCATGTGCCCTGTTAAAATACGACAATATTGGTGGCTTGTTGCCATCAATTAAACCTGCATGCTGTTGTAATGTCCACTATTGTTCTATATATGCATATGTTATGCTTGCTTTGCAACTGTTGAAAATCTGGTGTGTTGGGATAATGGTAATAATTCTGCATGCTGTTATAACTAATTGGGAATGCTGTTGACTGTTACTAACCCATATCTTTATTAAACTCTCCAAAACATAGTTCGTATGGGAAGGCCGGTTCCAGCAGACCCACCTGCCCCACCTCAGCTGGCCATGGCACCTGGCACCAGCAGATCCAGTGCCCAGCCTGGGACCTCCTCCTCCATTGGCCCTGTGCCACCTTTGGGTGGATGCACTGCAGGGGATGGGGCTCAGTCCCCCCGTGCAAGCGTGGGTGGAAAGACACATATCACCCTTCATACGGTCCGGGCTGTGGTGCGTAGAGAAATTGAATATTCTGTTGCAGAACCTCTATGCCAGCTTGAGTCCCAAGTTAGGCAACTCACAGGTCAGCCTGCCCCTCCTACACAGCCCCCAGCACAGCCACCTTCTCGGCCGTGAAGGTGCAGTGGTGACTGCTCATGGGTGGGGACCTCAGTCCCACTGTTTCCATCTGGGGGCTCATGGGCTTGCGATTTCCAAACATCCCTCCCCGTCAAAGGTGTTCACCCACCACATGTGTCATATACCTCCCCTGTATGCGTCTTGTTTGTCTTGTCTGTTTACCTCCCCAACCTACCTCCCCAAATATACCTACTTCCCCTACCCCACATTCCACTCTCACCTGAAAAAAAAAGGACAATCTGTTCTCAAAAAAAAAATTACGCCCCATACATAGCTGCCCATTTTGCACACATGTTCACTGGACACATGAAATGTTATTTAATTGGCATTACAACATACTTTGTTGTCCTCACCCCTCTCTCAGGGGTTGAAGGGTTCATATCAACCTCCAAATTTATTGCATATGTACAGCTGTTGCTGTTGAAGAAATGGGCAGCTATGCACCTTCCCTACACCCGTCCTGCACATCCCAAGCTATTTTCCATACTGTCTTGACCTCTTTGTGCCTCTTTTTCACCACTTTCCTATCTCCCCATTTTTCTTTTCTTTCAAAGAAATTAGCACCGGTGTGAGTGGGAGAAGCACTATTAAGCAGTAGTGAGCGGGTTTGCGTGGGTTTGTGCTTGTTTGCGCTTGGCTAAGCAATGCGAGGCATTGCGCAAACATGTGCAAACCCACTTACAACTGCTTAAAAGTGCCTTAGTCACTCTATATGTGAGGGCCCTTGTTCTGCTCAGGAACAAAATAAAACACCTCTGTAAGTCTCGAACCCCGGACCTTGCACACACTACAAAACATGAAGTACCACTAAGCCACAGTAGATATACATTAAGTTGGTGCTTAAATAATTATATCATGCATCAGAATGAGTGAATGTAAAGGAAAATTAGGAATACCATACCACACAACTTGTTCTGTGGATGTTAACCAACAGTTGTGGAATTACATTACATGACTGTGATAAGAGAAGCAGCCATTCTAGCAGGAAATAATGTTACACCATCACCTTACAACCCCACACAGTATCACAGCAGGACAAACACTGGCATATCTGTTTAGGGCAGATGGCAGAAACACAGAAGCATATTAGCCTTTCTGCTGTTACACACTGTGCAAATAGCTTTGGGAGGAGTTTTGGAAACATACCCTTATGTAGGAATACAACACTGAAATACAAATGGATGTAGCCATGTACTGGTAGCAACCAACTGTAAGAATGCCATTACTCTATTGGTGAAAAGACCTGTGTGGTGCACAGACAGAAAATAACAGGCTATTCTCTGGCTATCATGTGGATAGGTCCACAGTTGGGAGTTACACAGACAGACTACATTCCTTGATAAAGTAACATGTACACAGCAACCCTGTAAGTCCAGCAAGATAAAAAGCACACAATACTACTTGCGCTCTCTGTACTTCTGCAACCCTACCCAAATATAAAATTTACCTGTGTGTGCAGGGTGTTCTGATATAATAACTATACCAACCTTCTGTCTTAAACAATGATGTCCACACCAAACAAGGATGATCTCCATCTTGGAAAGCTGAAAGGGTCACGCCTACATGAGTCAGCAATTTATAGTATTGGTTTGCTATGACAGTGATTACTGCAATTACTACACAGCAGGCTGCATGCAGTTAGCAAATGGTGGCCACTAATTGGTGCAGAGGCCATCACATGCTCATGTGCAAATTCCTACAAAAGTAGGCTGCAATCTCTGCCAACAAACTCAATCACTCTATTGTAGAGACTGACAGAGAGAGACAGACAGAAAGAGAGAGAGAGAAAAGGAAAAAGAAATATTACCAAATTATACAAAGGAAAGGTATGTGACACATATGTATTTACTGGCATGTAGTAGATGTTATTGAATAATAGTCTACATAATGTGAAACATTCATATGTGGCAGCAGTACTTCTTTCTGCACAGATGTTCTGCTTAACTACTGCTATGGACAATACTGTGTGTACCTGTGGGCAGTGGGACATACCTGTGAAATGTGTAGCTCAGCATTAAATGTCAAAGATCTGATCCATGTTATCTGTGTTCTGTACAGTAGTGTGGCCAATGGCTGTTGGGAGGATTAGCGCTGACATTATATAAACATGGGTGTGACAGAACAACACATGCATGATAGTCATATTAAAGTGTAGCTTAGCATTGGCAAGTGCTGTAGCAGTCTAGTATGCTTATCTAGCATCTGTTTCCATATATACCCCCTAATGTTAGTCTGTGTTCATATGTGACACCTGTTTGTGTTGCAGCAAGGCACAACAGTGTGGACCATGTGTGTGTCTGCCACACACATACAGAGAAATATATATGTGTCATATATATTCACATCTGTATATGTGCATAAAGCAGGGGGCATATTGCAACTTTTTGCGAAGGGGGGATATATATGTTGGTGAAGGTTAGTATGTGCATATTTGTATGTAGGTTTTAGTGTGCAACAAACAAGACAGCATACAGTGCTGGTATATGACATGTGGTGGTTAAACACTGTGGGTGGTTCATTCAGTTTGCAATGTTGAAGCCAGTAAGGCCTGCTAAAGCTGCCTGGGCTGTGAACACCTTCAATGCATTTATCCCAGGACTGTGCGATGTTATTGCATCACTGTACACCTTACATCCTTTGTATAATTCATATTCTCACTATGAAAGGTGAATTGTATATTGTTTTATATATATATATATATATATATATATATATATACATATAGATGTAGACAAATGGATGTGTAAATGTATATATATATATATATATATATATATATATATACTCATACACACCTACATCTACTTGTGGCAATAGATTCTCTGTACTATTGACTGACTGTGATGGTCATTATGTTTGTGAATACATCAAGTATATGTATCTGTGGGATAGCTTACTGGGAAACTGTTTATTTTATGGTATTCTGGGTCCTTGCTTTGATCCTAGCAAAAGCTGTGTATTCTGTTGCTAGGCAGAACAAGTGCTATTGCATACAGTGTGATTAAGTCCCTTGGTTTTAACTAGGGTGTTTCATTGGAGGCTAAAGCACTACATCTATGATTGTTGATTGGTACCAATCTCAAAAGCAAATCCTGTGTGTACTGTAGTACTTACTGAAGCTCTGGGACTGTACAGCAAAGTATGGTGTAGGTCCACATTGCTTGCATCTACTGTTTTGTGTGGTCCCTGTATTCATCACAGATTACATTTTTCAAGATTAAGGTTGTGTAAGTACTGACACACAGTACTGTACAGTACACACTGAAAGCTTATCTCTGTTGTCATTCCTTTGTGTCCTGTAATTATGTCTAACGTGTGTGTGGGTATGTCTGTAACATGTTTTTTGACATATGTGTGGTAATACATATAACTGTGTATCTAGCAACAGTCATATTGTACTACAGCAGTATGTAACCTATATTCCCAATTGTGCACATATTTTGGCCACGGGTTTGGCATTAACAAGTTGTGTGGTATAATATTAATACATTTACTGGACCTTACACTGATTGTGATGGATGATATATTTCTTTACACATCAGCTTGATGTATATCTGCTGTGGCTAGGTGGTGCATCATGTTGCATACAGTGTGCCAGGTACTCTTTTATAGCCTTATATAGGGATTTTATTTTGTTGCTGTGGAGAACATGGTTCATTGGATAGAGAGTGAGCAAGGCACTTTCAAGCAGTTGTAGGGTGAGCAATGATAAGTGGCAGTTACAGTGTTTCACTCTTGGTTAGCTTATAGGTTGCAAAACTTTCATAAGTTATGCTTACCCTTCTGAAAACCCACTTGCAAATGCTGAAATATGCCTTATTCCATCTGTAGCCCCTGACCTTTGTTTTGCCTAGTAACAAAATGAGAAGCATTTACTAGGAAAAAACCCACAACCATTCACATCACAGCATAAGTGATTCACCACTAAACCATCTCAGATATACATATCATTTATGTATTCACAAACATAACATCCAGTAGAATCATACAACACTACAGAAAATGTACTCCAACATGTAGATGTATGTGTGTGAGTAATTATTGTAATATGTGCTCAGGTACAACATATTGTATTATGTATGTAAGTATATATATATATATATATATATATATATATATATATATATATATATATGGCTGTTCAGTGATATCTGTACTGTATAATGTTAAATGTGCCATATGACTTGCTCAGATATATTTTTGTATTTATGTCTTCCAGGGATCATGGCCCACTACAGGAACCCAACCTACAGTAGGGCTGAAGATAATATCATCACTAGCATTATGATTCAGCACTACCATTTACTGTTTTCACGAACCAGCCAGGACCAGCAGGAGCGTACTGCAATGTGACAAGATCTTCTCCACAGGGTCAATGTGGTAGGCCTGCATAACCACACATATGAGCAGGTACGCCACCACTGCAGTGATCTTCTCTGACATGTCCATCAGCATACCGCTGCTGTGCGTACAGAACAGCTTGCAACAGGAGGTGGTGTTAGCATCCATCCCCCACTCACCAGAGTGGAGGAGCTGCTCATGAGCCTGGTGGCACCTGCCCAACAACAACAGCAGCAGACATACACCATGATGGAGGTTGCAGCTACCCAGCAAGCACACATGGAGCATGCAGGTAACATGGCATATCTGTAGACTACTGTTATCTGTATTGGTAGATCATGCATATGTGAGATGTGGAGTGTGTCGTTCAAAGATGTGGAGCCTGTTGCTGTGCAATACTGATCATTTGGAACATAAGCTGTAGCCCTGTGAATGTAAACTGTTGTTGTACTGTAAGATTGCAAACACACAGTAGCAATGCCTCAGTTGTGGCCACTGACAAACTGTCTCATCTCTATGTAGGTACCTCTATGGTTACGTCAAGGCAGCAGACAGATGCTGGTGAGTGTGAGTGTGTTCTACATTTATTTTTGGAAATAAAAAGTGCATGTCATAGTTAAGGTGAAGGCCATGTACACATGTAACACACCTACCCATAATGCATACTGCGCATGTTTGGTGTAAGAGCACGCAAATATCACTAATGTAATTAGCAGCCTCAAACACATTCAATACCCAGACCATCTCAAACAAATGTGGCTAGACTGTAGTGAGCATTGGATAGGCACAGCTGATACACAAAATGCACATAACATACACATCTATGTCATACACAGAGCATTTTAACATGCTACACATAAATGATTCCCAAACCCTCTGTAATGACACAATCCAGTATCCAAAATCTCATCCACACATTCCACAGAATATACCTGAGGAGTAGAGGCCTATCCTGGGGCATTTAAACACTCTGCAACACACTACACATTCATGGTAGGGAATGCTCCTTATTGGCCTCCTTACAAAATCACGTAACAGCTGGTTGTGAAATGGTGAATTTAGCCAAGGTAGTACAGTTCTGGCACAGCATGATTTGTGCTGGTTTGTGAAACATCTGTAGCCTTGAGTGACCACCTGATGCCTCATGATGATGGCCTATGGTACTATACCCCATCCAGTTATTGTAACCACAGTACTACACATAGCTGTCATTGCTACACACCATAATGATGCGTGTGTGCACACATACGCACCTCTAAAGAGTATGCATACCAATCACCATTTGCACAACTGACACATATATGTCTTGTGATGCTATTGAGGGGCTATGTCATATGACAGATATTGGGTATGTGTAGTGTTTAAATATGCAGTTGTGTTTTAGCATGCCATGTCATGGATGAGACTGGCATGTCCACAATATGATCTACAGTCACCATAATACCGTACATTGCTTATGTGCCCGAATGGTATTCTATCATAGGTTCATAGGTAGGTACTAGGGTATCGGCCCTGGGGCCTATACAAGCCCAGCCAAAAAGGTACCCTGGCTTTTGCCATACAACAAAATTATTTTCCTGTGCCACTGTCAAGCACAGCCACAGAGGTGATCCCTGGGGTGAATTTTCTATTTCCCATCCAATCATCAAGATTTTTCTTGAAGAGTGCTAATGAGGAGCTTTGTTTGATATAGATAGGTAGTTTATTCCAGAGTATGGGAAGTCTCTGGGACAGGAATCTATCCCTCCGGCATATTCTGTTTATTGTGGTGACAAGATTTAGATCCCTAGAGCGTGTAGCTCGGAGGGATTGGGATTTCTTTAAGTGGAGCATGTCCAACAGCTCTGGGTTTAACATAGCTTTGTATGTTAGGCAGACATCACCTCTGAGTAGGCGATATGCGATGGAGTAAAGCTGGAGTTTTTTGAGACAGTCTGCATAGGGCATCTCTTTGAGGATGGTAATCATCTTTGTGAGGTATTTCTGTGGCCTTTCCAGTTGCTGTAGATGTCTTGTGAGGTACATACCAAAATGGGCGTTGAACTCTATAATGGGTCTTATGAGTGATGAGTAGAGGGGAACAATGACCTCTTTTTTTCTGGATGAGAAACCTTTTGTGATGAGGTGTGCCACATACAAGGATTTCCTGACTACTGTGGTGATGTGATTATCAAAGGAGAGACTACTGTCCACCTGTGTCCCAAGGTCTCTTATCACACTTTTGGTGTTATGTATACTACCACCTATGTTTTAGTTCATGGGTACAGAGTTTTTACCAAAGGGGATGACAATGCACTTTTTGGCATTGAGCTTGAGGCCATGGCTTTGACACCAGGCATCTGTCTCAGTGAGGCCCTTTTGTAGGATGTCCACATCGTTAGGAGTTTTGATTATGGCTCCTAGTTTGCAGTCATCTGTGAACTTCATTAGCCAAAGACCTTCTGTGTTAGCCTGTACTTCAGAGAAGTAGATACCAAACAGGAGAAGATCCAGGACTGAACCCTATGGTACTCCACTTGTCACTGGTCTGAAGTCGGATTTGGAGTCTGCTACTTTCACAGTGTGGGTTCTGTCAGTAAGCCAGTTGGCAACCCATCTTGTGACATAGGGATTTATACCTAGTTTAGTGAGTTTATCTATAATTCCAGAGTGGAGGATGGTGTCAAAAGCCTTGGCAAGATCTAGATAGGCTGTGTGAACCACCTTACCCTTGTCTACAGCTTTGGTGACTGCTTCAAAGAAGTCTATCAGGTTTAGGAGACATGATCTGCCTTTTACAAACCTGAACTTGGTGGGGTCCAGAGTTTGGAGATTACCAATGTCACAAAGTTCCACGATGATACATTCCATGGCCTTGCAGACCAGGCTCATCAAGGCTAATGGAGCAGTAGTTCCTGGGGTCTGTGGTGGCTCCCCCCTTGTGGAGTGGGATAACTGTCACTGTGCACCATTCAGCAGTGAGGTGAGGCTATGATTGAACATGGTGCTTAGGTGGGGTGCCAGTTCATTCTGTAGTTTGTGTAGAACGCAGCCTGGGATGTTGTCTAATCCCATGGATGCTGTGTTCTTGGCTTTGGAGAGTGTGTTTTTACCTGCGCAGCCGTGATTTCAGGAACTTTGCATTCTTCCGGTATAGAGATGGGCTCTTTAGGGGGTGAGAGGGAGATAAAATTTGCACTGAACCTATCTGCCAGGATGTTGGCAATATCAGTTGGGTCTGCATATTTAATGCCATTGAGCTGTAACTCAGAGCAGATCTGAGAGTTGCCATTGAGATTCTTGACATAGGTACAGAATGCTTTGTGGTTGTCTTTAGAATCAGTGGTAATTTTGTTTTTGTAACTGGCTTTGGAGGATTTTATCAGGGATTGCAGCTTCTTACTGAGGCTGACCAGGGAACTCCTCCACTCATGGGATTTACTCTTTTGCAACAGTTTTTTCCTTCTGTTGTACAGTTTGTTTATGGCAGGGGACCACCAGATTGGCTTCCTTTTTTTGGAGGATAGCATCTTGGTTCTGTTTGAGATAGTACAATCCATGCACTCATGTAAGTGCTTATAAAGTGCAATTGTGTAGGATTCAGTAGTTGTAACTGTATTGCTCATCTGCATGGGTGTCATGAAGTTCACCACTTCTGTCTTAATCAGCATGAAGTTGGCTTTGGAGAAATTTTTTTACCATGGTTTCCTTAATAGGGGGTGGGGGCAGGATGTGGATATCTAGGGTAATTAGCTTATGGTCAGATCGGACCAATGAGGCATTGACTTCAGGTGTGGAACACCAGTCACTCATGTTGGTAATGACTAGATCTAGGATATTGTTGCCCCTGGTGGGGGTGTGGATAAGTTGATCCAGGGCATTGGAGTTTATGAGTTCCAGAAAGCATTGAGTGAAGGAGTTGGTACATGAGTAGTTTTCCCAGTTAATGGTGGGGTAGTTGAAATCACCCATTATTAGGGTGTTTGGTTGAACCCTAATATTTTCCAGTACATCAAGAAAAGAGGAGTGGGAATCCTGGGGCATGGTGGGTGATCTGTAACAAGCTGTAATTTGGATTGCAGTTTTGCCCAGTGTTAGTTGCACTTGGATAACCTCGGCTGTATTATGCTGAGCAACTAGCCTGGAGGTGTGGATATCCTTAATAAATATGGACACACCTCCACCTTTGGTGTTCCGGTCCAGGTTACATGGCCGAAAAGTGTGGTATGAGTTTTAGCCTGGTAGTGCATGGGTGCTCTCTGGAGCCTTGAACCAGGTCTCAGTCACTGCACATATATCGATGTTCTCCATTTTAAGGAGAGCCTCGAGTGAGTGCATTTTGAGATTTAGACTTCTGGCATTGAGTAGCATCACCCTCAGTTTTTGCTTGCCTGTTCCTGTTATGGTGGTTAATTTGTCATTTGAACCTTGCCTAAAAGAAGCACTATAGGGGTGGCAAGAACCTTAGCCAGTGTCTGGAATCCCAGGGTTGACAGGTGCAGGCCATCTTTTGCAAAGCATCGTGGTCTGTCGGCCATGTTATCCTAGGCAGACAGATACTGGATCCCTTTAGAATGGCACCAGAAGCTTAGCCAATTTTTGAAGTCAATCATTTTGTCCTTGTACTGCGGCATCATTCTGGGTGATGGCAGAATGCTACTCAGGGCTAGGGTCATACCTGCCTGGGCTACAAGATCGGAGAGCTCTTCCATGTCTCCTTTCATGTAGTCCAGGGAGGTACATCTCAGGTCGTTTACACCAACATGGACAATGACAGAGTCATATTTGTACTCGTTGTGGAGTGACCTGAGTGCGTGGGTTATGTGGTGGATCCTGGCACCCAACAGGAAGCTAACAGTAACCTTCTCCTTGTTTAGCCTGGTGAGTGGGACATCAGTGTGCCTGACTATAGAGTCACCTATGACTAGTGTGTTGGGTACGATGTTTTGCCTTATTGGCTGTGGTTGAGTGGCACACTGAGTCTGCAGGTTATGTGTCATTTGGGTTGTGTTGGGGGTGGAGGTTGCTTGCATTTCTGCTTTGGAGGTCTCTGTTGCTTCAGCAGATTATTATTGAGAGCCTCCGCTAATATTTTTGTGTTTCTATGTGTGGATTTTGGTGGTGTAGATTTAGTGAGACTATGTGATGTGTGGTGTGGTGCAAGTGTTTACCTTCTCCTCTTGACTGTCAAGTTCAGTCTTGATTGGAGAGAGCTTTACCTCCATTTTGGCTAGATAAGTGCATCTCTCACAGGTTGTAGTGTTGGGTGGTAGGAGGAGAGGGTTGTCTGTGTACATGAGGCAATTTCTACATTGTCTCAAGATGCCCAGATTCATCAGATAGACAGGAGAGAACACTGGGAGCTGACCCTTGGACATGCCTGAATAAAAAAACTATTTTCATCTAGATAAGTGAGGAAAGTGAGTACAAGAGCTTTTTCTCTAAGCAAGTGAGGAAAGTAAGTACCAAAACTGTTTTCCTCTAGATAATGAGGGAGGGTGAGTGCTGTAGTAATTAGTAGGCTATTTAGTGCTTACAAGTTCTGAACAAGTGCTGATCGCGAATAAGCAAATTCGAGTGCTAAAACTAAGAATCTGTATCTGGACTAAACTAGTTACAGGAAAGGGGGGAAACATGTGCAAATGTGGGCTTTTAAATAAGAAAGAGGCTGTAATCAGTTATCCATGCACCACTGATGATGTTGTGTGAATACTCATCATGCATGTTCTAAAAACGTGTCCACAATTAACACATGTCCACAATTATTTGGTAAAGACACAGGCTGTAATCAGTATTGGATACCTATCTGACACACAGGTACACATCCAGCAATGGTATGTACACCTGTGAGTTATGGTACACAGTACATCACAGGGTTATGAATACCTGCAGAGCAATGTTGTGTCCATGTATGCATTGTGTTCCAGGGAGTGGGCCATCACCGAATAACAAAACACATGCATCAAAGCCATATATACTGTTAGTAACAGGGATTGACTACACTTGCACTGCATGCTGTTGAGCAACACATGTCCTGCATGCTGACTGATGTGATATGACTGCTTTGCTTGTGATAGTGTACTCCACCATCACCTGCTATTGTGTATGTTCTGTGATTGCTGGTGTTGTGTGTGTCTGCTTTCGGGAGGAGTGTAGTTTTGTGTGTGTGCATGTGTGCATGTGGTCTGAAGTCATGTTTAGGTCTTAAAGTGTGTTTCCTGTTTTCCTCTCACAGGTGGCGAGGTGGGGCTGGTTCAGTACAGCAGGGAACCTGATGTCACTGAGACAGACAGTGATCATGAGGATACGTGTGTTGAGGCACAGGCAGGTTTGTCAGGGTCTGTTGCTGAGCCACCAATTGACAGTACACAAGTCTCCACCCCATCCATGTACACAGTCATACTACCTGTACATCCATCATCACCATTGCCCCTAGCTGAGGGACAGTGTAAGGTTGGCACTGGCCAGGACAGTGTGGTATCTATGGCACATGTATTAGGGCACAGCAGCCATAGCCAGATGTCTGGAATGGTACCACATAGGCAGATGCTCAGGGATTCTCATCAGAGCACTGCTGGTCATCATGCCCCTGTCAGACGTGCCACACGTCTTTCTACCACATGCATGTTCCAGGCTGTCATGGAGGCACAGACACAAATGGAGTGGTACACCAGACAGGGGCTAAGGGCACAGAGGTCTCATTACACCTCTGTAAATGACAGTATCCGTGACCTAGCAGGTGCCATATGTAACTACACTGAGGTCATTGATAGACATTGGGGTGAGACATTGGATGTCCTCCACTATGTCATGTTCATGTGCCAGGACAGTGGGGGACATTAACAGAAATTGATTAAGGGTAGAGTTGCAACAGATCCTGGAAACTCTCACCCTCTAAGCCAGACAAATGTTATCTGGAAGGCTATGGAGCACAGCATTATGGAACTCATTAACAGAGACATTATGAACCTGCAAACACTGCACCATATCCACTTAGGTTCTCTAAAGGCCAGATCATGGCCCCTACACCTAGTAGACTTCAAGCCAGTTAACAAAGCTATAGGTGAAGGAGGGGAGGTCCTCACAGCCAAGCTATAGCTCACCCAGCAATTCATACCCATCCCACATTCTGGTATTATACATAACCTCAACAGACTTACCATAAACCACTGTTAGATGATGGATTTACTACTGACGCACAGATGTAGGACACACAGTAACATTTACAGCCTCTGTGTACAATTCTATGCCAGTAACAAGTGGTATTCACCTGCACTCAGTCCTGGGGCCACTCCTATTTGGCATATAGCTTTCTTAGGTACAGGCAAACACAGTAGGGATATGTCTGCCCATGTTTGATGAAAATGCATACTGTGGGCTATACTTTATTCTCCAGATGATACACACATCCTCCAAAAGGGTATCATAGAGACAGATACCTGATGTCAAAATCATGCTGTAAAGCTATAAGCCAAAGAAAGCATAGTTATCCACTTTTAGAAAACAAAGTATCCCCAGAGTACCACATAGGCAGTAGCCCCCAAACTGTGGAACAGGTACTAATGTATACATAGAGCTATGTGTTTAGTCTGCTCTCCTTTGATAATCACATTACCAAAGGGTTTTGGAAATCCCTCTGTGGAGCACATAAGCAATAAAGGGTTTGCATGCAGATCAAAAGAGGTTATTGCACACCTATAATGATTAGTGATCTTTGCCAGACTTTGCTTGCTTTGGAGCAGGATTCAAATATACGTCAAGCATAAACCCTCACTCACGCTCTTCAATAGAAACTGTGATGAATGGATGTGAAACAGAAGACGTAGCCCAGGGATCACTGCAGTGGCTAAGTTTGTCACAAGCATACAGAAGTGACCTAAGGTCTGGAAAGCGCCAGCATGCTGTGGCAAGGCTAACAGATGCTTTCATGGAGAAAGCATAGTACCCACCTATGAAATAATTGAGGTCACATGCATGTATATGGCTTTGCCCCACAGCTACCTTACATGTGTTATGCACATACAGTTGTCATTGTGATATGTAATACACTAGAAAAATCAAAACCCACTCCACATTGACCAATGGTGACACACACTCTCATACACCTGGAGCATACACTAGAAAAATCAAAACCCACTCCACATTGACCAAAGGTGACACACACTCTCATACACCTGGAGCACACACACAGTTAGCACGTGAAGGGTTCAAACTCCTACCTCATTACATTATGATACTACAGCAGTACACATTTACACGACGCACTATACACATTACTGGGATTTTACCTTCCCACAGGTGTATTTGTAGGATGGTGACACCATCAGACTTGACAAAAATGAGTATATCACTTTTACGAGGTGTGAGTAGTCTCCAAAAAGGCTGCCCCCTCCCCAGGGAGAGACAGACAGACACACGCACAGTTGGCAAATGCAGGATTCAAACTCCTACCTCACTACATTATGATACTACAGCAGTACACATTTACACGACACGCTATACACATTACTGGCATTTTGTCTTCAAACAGGTGTATTTGTAGGATGGTGACATCATCAGACTTGACAAAGATGAGTATATCACTTTTAAGGGGTGTGAGTAGTCTCCAAAAAGGTTGCTCTCTCCCCACAGAGAGACAGACACACACACACACACAGTTGGCAAGTGCAGGATTCAAACTCCTACTTCACTACATTATAATAATACAGCAGTACACATTTACACAACACACTATACACATTATTGAGATTTCACCTTCCCACAGGTGTATTTGTAGGATGGTGACATCATTAGACTTGACAAAGATGAGTATATCACTTTTAAGGGGTGTGGGTAGTCTCCAAAAAGGTTGCTCCCTCCCCAGGGAGAGACACACACACACACACACACAGTTGGCAAGTACAGGGTTCTTATTCCAAACTAAGTACATTTTTACACTTCAGCAAGCAGGATGCAATACAGACATTACTCGCTGACAGTTTGCCCAAAGGGGTTTTTCACATTTGCTAACCTCAGCAGGCTTATCATACTAGGTGTATTGTGAGTGTATTGTATGCATAGGCCATAACCATATCATATATGGGTTGATGTACCACATGCTGGCACACACAGGGTCAAACTGGTGGCTAAGCTCTGTCAACCCAATACTGGACAATACAGTCAAGAGGAGTAGGGTCATACAAGCACAACACCAACAGTCTCACATAGACTTACAATATAAGCACCAGCAAAACACACACATAAATAGACATTACCATACTCAGAGAATACAAATATTAATCTGAAAAAGAGAAAGTGTCCTCCTAAGCAGACAAGCAAGCAACATGCACCTCCAAGCACATGCCAGAAAACACATAATACACCAAAGCAGTGTGCCTCACAACAGGCCCTAAGGCAAAACAACATACCCAACACACTAGTAATAGGTGACTCCATAGTCAGGCACACAGATGTTCCACTCACTAGGCTGGACAAGGGGAAGGTTACTGTCAGTTGTCTGTCAGGTGTTATGATCCACCACATAACACAAGCACTTAAATCACTCCAGAACAGGTACATATATGATGCGGTCTTTGTACATGTCAGTGTGAATGATCTGAGACATACCTCCCAGGACAACATGACAAGAGATATATAGTAGCTCTATGATCATGTAACCCCAGGCTGGTATGACCCTGACCTTGAGTAGTATCTTACCTTCACCTACATGATACTGCAATATAACAGAAAGATGATAAACTTCAACAATTGGCTGAGCTTCTGGTGTCATTCAAAGGGGATCCAGTCTCTGTCTGCCTGGGATAACATGATAGACTGTCCCCGTTGCTTTGCTAGAGATGGTTTGCACCTGTCACCCCCATGCTTCTGAATACTGGCCAAGGCTCTTGCTGTCCCCATATTACCTTTTTTAGGCAAGGTTCAAAGGACAAACCAACCCCCGTAACCGACACAAATAACCACAAAGTGAGCTAAATGCTACTCATTGCCAGAAGACACAGCCTCCAAATGCACACACTCAAGGCACTCCTCAGTATGGAGAATATTGATATATGTGCAGTAACAGAAACCTAGTTCACGGCTCCAGAGAGCACACAAGCACTACCAGGATACTACTCATTCCATACCTTCCAGCATCAGAACCTGGATCATAGCACATAGGGTGGGGATGTATCCATATTTATCAAGGATACCTACACCTCTCTCTACATCCTCTCTACAGGATATGTATCCATAGAATGTTGCACAGCAAAGTTCTTCCCACTCCACAGGGGTGGGGCCACAACAGACCCTTGGCATTCCTGCTCTATGAGCCTGACAAGTCTGATCTGCAAGGCAATGGAGCCAATCATAATAGAACTCAACAGTAAAGACATTGGGAACCTTCACACAGTTGAGCATACCCAGTTTGGCTTCGTCAAAGGCAGATCATGCCTCCTGAACTGGGTGGATTTCTTTGAGACAGTTACCCAGGCTAAAGATGATTGAAAGAAGCTCCACACAGCCTACCTATACCTCAATAAGGCCTTTGACACCATTCCCCAGTCAGGTATCATAGATGAACTCACCAACCTGGGCATAAATCCATACATCACAAGATGGATTGCGAACTGGCACACAGATAGATCCCACAAATTAAGAGTTGCTGGTTACATGTCAGACTCCAAACTGGTAACAACTGGTGTCTCCCAGGGTTCAGTCCTGGGGCCCCTCCTGTTTGGTATATACTTCCCCGAAGTACATGCCAACGCAGGAGGGTTGTGGTTGACTAAGTTTGCTGGGAACTGTAAAGTGTGTGCCATAATAGATTCCCCGGATGACACAAATATTCTCCAGAAGGGACTCTATGAGACAGATGTGTGGTGTCAGAATCATGGCCTCAAGCTCAATGCAAAAGAATGCATAGTAATCCCCTTTGGGGAAAACAAAGTACCCACAAACTAC
Organism: Protopterus annectens; assembly: GCF_019279795.1. Taxonomy (NCBI): domain Eukaryota; kingdom Metazoa; phylum Chordata; order Ceratodontiformes; family Protopteridae; genus Protopterus; species Protopterus annectens. Next base: position 659,041,282 of record NC_056725.1, read on the forward strand.
CACATATGTGTTACCCCCTAAACACTGACAAGTTAATAAGGGATCTGGGGACACAAGTAGATGGTCATCTTTCCTTTGACAACCATGTTGCCAAAGTGGTTAGGAAATCCTATGTGGCCCACCTAATCAACAAAGGGTTTGCATTACAATCACAAGAGGTAGTGGTGGCCCTCTACTCTTAAGTCATCAGACCCATCATTGAGTACTATGCACCATTTTGGATGTACTCGACTAGGCATATCCAGCAGCTGGAGAGACCACAGAGGTACCTCACCAAGAGGATTACTGGCCTCAAATAGTTGTGTTATGCAACACAACTGGAAAAACTACATCTGTTCCCTGTTGCGTACCGCCTACTCAGAGGCACACTCTGCCTAACATACAGAGCCATGTCCAGCACATAACTGTTGAACATGCTCCATCTAAGGAAAACAAAATTGAGTTGCACTACATACTCCAGGGATATGAACCTCATCACAACAATGAATACAACATGCTGATGGGATAGAGTACCATTCCAGAGACTTGCCTTACTGTGGAACAGAGTCCCAATGTACATCAGACAGAGCCCCTCACTGACACTCTTCAATAGGAACCTTGATGAGTGGATGGGAAACAGACAAGTCATGCTGGGGATCACATTAGCAGCCCCACTAGAAAGGGGCTTAGGGTACTAACTATTAGAACTAGGGCTTAGGAGACTAACCAATGGGGTGGTGAAAGCTGCACAACTTGCCTAGGCTAATATATGCCTTCATGAAGACAGTCTACTACATACCTATGAACCTATGTGACAGGTACATGTCTACAGATAGTATATGTGTACTTCATTGTACAGTCATGTTGTACAGCAGGCACATGCACCACATACACTGTAATGCTTACAGATACTGGTGGCTATTATGTACAGTGGGTGAGATGTGCACCTCATGTCTTTTGTGCCATTGGGATGTGTGCTGGGTGGGACAGTCATGGATGGCTCCTTGTCATGGTCACCCTCTTACACCCATTTCTGCCCATCCATCTTTGGCTTATTATACTGTGTTCCCCCTACATATATAGGTACATAGTTAGGTAATAGGCTATCTGCCTGAAGGCATATATTAGTATGGCCAGAGTGTGCAGTTATCACCACACCTGGGGTTAGTTCCCTATGCCTCTGTGTAGTAGAGCTGATGAAGTGATCCATGGTGTGGCAGTTCATTTTCACATACACTCATCAAGGCTCCTCTGGAAGAGTGTCAGTGAGGGACTCAGCTTAATGTAGGTTGGGAGCCTGTTCCAAAGCAAGGGAAGTCTATGAGTTAGTAATGTATCTCTCCAACATTTTATTTATTAATTTTATTTTATTTTACATTTGTTGACTGGGCTAGTCTAGCTGGATACATGTCCATTTTCAGTAGAGGCCCAGGGAGAAAAGCTCCAAGAAACATACAGAATTAATATAAAAAAGTTATAACAGATCAACCTAAAAAAAACAGCTATTGTTACATAAAAACATTAGTTTTTAAAAAGTACAAAATACAATACTCAATACTCATACATGTTCTATTTATTGTTGTAATAATTATATCCCTGGAGCATGTGGCACAGTGAGCTTGGGTTTACTTCAGATAGAGCGTGTGCATCAGTTCTGCATTGGACATGGACCTGTATGTTGGGCAGAGATCGCCTGAGTAGATGGTATGCAACAGAGTACAGATTGAGTTACTTCAGTCTTGTTCCATGGGGCAACTGTTTGAGGCCAGTAATCCTCTTGTTGAGGTACTTCAGTGGTCTTTCCAGCTGCTGAAGGTGCCTAGTCAGATTCATTGCAAGTGTGTCGTAGTACTCTCTGATAGGTCTGATGACTGATGAGTAGAGGGAACCTCCTTTGACCTACATGCAAAGACTTTGGCAATTTGTGGAGACACACAGCATGATTTTCTAACCACTTTGTGAATGTGTTTCTGAAAGTAGAGATGACTATCCATATGTGTCCATAGATCCCTTATTATTACCTCCATATTTAGGGTGTTGGCACCTATGTGGTATTTGTATGACTGTAGCTCGAGACCATAATTTTGACACAACATCTGTCTGAGACCCTTTTTAAGGATGTCTCTATTGTCCCAAACATCAATTATGACAACCTTTTTGCAGTCATCCACAAACTTTGCTAACCATAGCCTGTATGTGTTTGACTGTACTTCTGAAAAGTATACACTAGACAGGAGGGGTCCCAGGACTGAGCCATGGGGGACAGCAGTTGTTACCAGCTTTCAGTCCAACAGGGAGACCACAATTCTTACCTTGTGGGATCTATCTGTGCCCCAGTTGGCAATCCATCAGATGACATACGTGTTTATGCACAGGTTGTTAATTTTGTGGATATGACATGTGTGGGATGCTGAAAAAGGGCTTTTCAAGGTCTATGTAGGCCGTGTGGATCTCATTTCATTGATGTATGTCCTGGGTAACTGCCTTGAAAACTGTTTAGCAGGTTTAGGGACCATGATCTGCCCCTGACTAAACCAAAATGGGTAGGGTTCGGTGTTTGTAGGCTCCCAGTAGCTCTGTTTATGAGTTCCATAATGATGGACGCCATGGCCTTGCAGATCAGTCTTATTAGGCTTATAAGACAATAGTTCCCATGGTCTGTTGTGCACCAACACTTGTGGAGTGTGCCAAACGTTGCTGTAACCCATTCAACAGTTTCATATCCTGTACAGAGGGTGAGTCTCAAACAGACTGTTCAGGTGCAGGGTCTGTTTGTTTTGAAGTTCATATATGATACAGCCAGGGACACCATGTCATCCCATAGATGCCGTGTTTTTAGGTTTGGATAGAGCTGTTTAACCACTGTATATGTGATTTCTGGGTTTTCACAATCTTCAGGGATGGTAATGGGCCCTTTTGTCAGTGAGAGGGGGGTAAATATGTATGAACCTGTCTGACAAGATGTTGGCAATGCCAGTCATGTACATGTATTCATTTACACTTTGCACTAACTCAGAACATATATGAGTTTACATTATTTATGACATAGCTAAAGAAAGCATCATGGTTCCCTATGGAATCTTTGGCAATATTTTTGGCAGAGCTTGGCTTGGATAATGTTAGGAGTACTCATTGTTTCTTGATGATACTGATCGGAGATTTATTGATCTTCTTTGGATTTTAACTTTCTTTGAACAACTTAAGTACTTGTATTACATAGTTTGATTATGACAGGGGCCCAATATATTGTATGGGTCTGTTTTCATATCACTGTGTGCGCAAGGCAGGATTGGTGAATAGTGACATGTGTCTGGAGTAAGAACTGCAACTGCTATGTTGTTGACTAACATTTGCTAAATTTGTTTAAGTGTGTGAGCATGCCCACTATGGGCATATATACTATATGTGTGTGACAAATCAAGTTGTTTTTTACTTCAGGGCTCACCTTTGTGTTGTACATCGACAAGAAGCATGCTGTGCCTGCTGGGCTTCCATGAGTCAATTTGCATAGACTTATCAACATTTATACATAAGGGGGGGGGACAGCTATTATTTGTACATTTCTACCCGGGGAGCACACCTGATTGTTACTGTGGGTGTACATAGGATGAGGGGTACATCTGACACTTATGCACATTTGCTAGGCCTGCACTGCTATGTCAGGTACTCCATTTCAGTCTGCATTGTTGCCTATTGTACTGGCTTGAGGCATACCACTGTACTACAGACCTTAGCTTCCAATTACATGCATTTTAGTTTGTGACTTCATAGCCTACACAACCCATATCACACTGCCTGGCCTGCTATTATCTGTCTGCATAGGCCTGGGGGGAGGTTACCCATAGGCCTCTTCAGAGGGCATGATACAGCATTTGTTTGTGTTTGTCTACAACTGTCCTGCTGGCTGTGACTGTTAGGTATGTGACCTCCCCAACTGGTATGTGTGAGTGACTTAAGTTGTTTCTGTGCCAGTATTGAGGGTGGTACTGCAGGGCTGCCTATGTCGGATGCACATAGTACACTCCCTATACATGTTAGAAAACAGGTAGTGTCAAGTTAGGCATCCCTTTTACTGTATGTGCGAGTCAGAGAGAGGTGTCATTTCCAGGGTTCCAACTGAGTCAGTGAATGTGCTATGCATTGCCTCTTTGCCAAGGCCAGGGCATACTGGGCATGCCTCCTTCTGTCTACTGGGGCAGGCTCAGGTTGTTCCTCCTCTGAGTCATGCTGTGCCTGTGCAGACCTTCACAATGGTGGGGGGGCTGTTTGGCCCTGCCCCATGCTATTCCTGCTGCAGCTGTTTCCGCAGGATCATATTGTGTAGCATGGCACATACCATAACAATTTGGGTACATGTAGTTGGTGAGTACTGCAAGGCTCCACCAGATGTGTCCAGGCACCAGAACCATGACTTGAGCATCCCAAACACACACTCTATTATGATTCTTGTTTGTGCGAGTGCCTCATTATGGAGTTCTTGTTCTGATGTGTGTGCAATTCTGATGGGTGTCATCAGCCATGGCTCCAGTGTGTATCCAGCATCCCCTACTAGGTGATTGTAGGGAATGTCCCCATTGGCAAATAACTGGTACAGCTGGGTCAGATGCCAAATGTGGGAATCATGATAGCTTCCAGGGCATCCAGCACACACATTCATTATTATGCCCTGGGCATCACACACAAACTGGCAGTTGATGGAGGGGGAAGCCCTTGCAGTTGATGTAGACCCTACCCCGCTCACTGGGTGGTGCTTTGATGGATATGTGCATGCAGTCTATTGCACCCACTACCTCAGTGTATTCTGCTATTTGGTGGAAAAGACACATATTGCTGGCCAATGCCTCACTGGTGCTGGGAAAATATACGTGCTCACCGACATGAGTTGACATGGCATCCAGGTACTGGTAGAGTACCCTGGATGCAGATGCCTGTGAAATCCCCATCATATCACCAGTTGGTATTTGGAAGGTACCTGTAGCTAGTATTCTTAGGCCAACACATACCTTGGTATCCACTGGGATGGGTTACCCTCTGTTGGTTCTGTGTGTGAGGCGTGGCTGGCACAGCTCAACAATTTGTTGTAGGAGGTCCCTGTGCACCCTATAGCACTCCACTATCTCCAGCTCATGTAGCCCCTGGTAGGTTACCCTGGGTCTGTACATTCTTCTCCATCTCCTCAATGTGGGTTGCTCAGTAGCATTCACATCATCACCATCAGCACCTTGCACATGTTGGTTTATGCTAGCAAGAGCAGCCCCTAACATTTTGTCTGACTTAAGCTTTTTAAGCTTTCCCTCTTTGTATACTGCAGTGTTGCAGAGTTCTTGAAAAAAAAAAACAGGGGGGAATGGTGTTTGCAGAGTTTAAAGTGCTGGGCTGGGCTGGGCTAGTCTGCTGCCTGTGTAATTGGCTGATTCTGATAGATTTCACCTGGCAGCTCTGCTAATTCTCCATGGTTAACTTCCTACTACTTCTTTTTCTTCCTTTTGCCTTTCTGTTTCTGCCCGGGGCAGTGCCGTGCAAATAAGCGCAAACTTGCACACACGCTGTGTGCATGTTTTCAAGTAGTTTCCTATCTTTTAACAGTGTGCACCTTTGGTTTGAGGTTTTCAAATAGAACTGTAGACGCGTCTCTTTGCAATCCTGAGCAACTCAGGGCAGACACGAGCCACTGTGCTTCAATTAGCTTACAGTTTGTCTGACACACCCCCTCATGATGTCACCTATATTCTAGTCTTCTACTCACCTACTCCTAATCTTACACTCTTGGGACATGCCTCACATGCTGGGGAAAATTGGGATTCACTATCCTTATCCTCATTTGCATAGGATTGCCTAGTAATGCATGGTTACAGCTCTCACACTGAGCTTCCCCCCCTTAGCAACAACTAGTCAGTAGCCATGTTGTCTTTAGCCTGCCATTCACCTGCATGGCAGAATAAGCCATTTAGTGAAAATGCCTATTTTTGGGTTTTTTTAAATGATTTTTTGTTTTTTTTAAGCGCCGCACATATGCTTAAACATCGGAGATCGTGGAAAAAAATAAAGTTACATTTTTATGTTTTTAAACATTTTGCACTGCCAATGGCCTTATATTTGGCCATTGGCATGCTTCCTCAACTGTATGCATCCTTTATTTGGAGCTGTCATAGCTCCGTTTAGCTATTTGCAGAAATGTACTCCGTTACCACCGGAGCAGTTTTCTGCAGGTAACACTAATCTTCCACGGACAGTTAGTGTTTGCTGGATCACACATTTACCTCATTTACATGGCTTTCATGAGCAAATGAGGTAATTTGCGTACCATGACGCTGTCCATGCAATACTAGCTTTAGCAGCTCTCGTGCACGCCCCTGCCAGCTGTTCCTGGTTCCCACGGCAGACATATTGCCGGCGTGAGCTCCTACACTCATCTTGCACTCTGTGCACGTTTTTGTGAATCCGAGGGAGTAACTTCAGAGTTAAAAATCACAGGAAATATTTAAAACAACAATGCAGAACAGTCTCAAATAAATACAGAAAACATCTAAATTACTCTTTACTATATTCCTAGCTGAATCTAAAAAGAGTTACTATGTTCTAGAAATTTACAGCAAGACAAGTGCAGAAGGTGATGATGAGTGGATGTTCTTGCTAGGTCTAAGACAAAATACAAAATGCAGTGTCTCTCTCTCTCTCAGAGAGTTCTTAAATTAATATCAAATATTACTGCTGGGCTAGCTTGGATGATATCTCTTTTTGTCACCTGACTTCAGTTCCCAAACTAACCCCCTTGGTCAGAAACTAACAGAATTTAACATCTCTCTGTGAAAAATACATATCTCTCTGATGTTTGAAGGCCCTGGAAGTCCTAAAACAATAAAAACACTTGTGCATTTTAAACCTTGTAATTACTTCTATTTCAAGACAATACAAAAACATATATCTCTAGACATTCTGTCTGCTTCTGCATTGAAAGTGAGAGATAACATCTCTTGTTTATGGCCTAGCTATAAAGTAACTTAACTTCAACTATTCTTATGTTTTACAAGTTAATCTTCCATGTTCCAGTAGGGTGCGCTATGGACACGCCTCTGAAGCTTAGTACTGTACAAACTCTGTTCAATACACATTTTTATATCAGCAGTTTAGTGTACACACAATACACAGTTTGAATACATATAATTATTTACAAAATTCCAGACAGATATGCTGGCAGTATTTCTTTCTCTCAGACTTCTATATAAATCATATCAATATTCACAAATGACATAATTATTTACAAAATTCCAGATAACTGGGCTGGCAGTATTTCCTTTGTGTCACAGCCTGTAAAAGCATTATCCACTCCCTTCTCAGACACAGATAAGAGTGGTTCCCTCTAACCCAAATGAAGAACTCAAGAACCAAAGAAGACGTTCCTATGTCAGTCATTAGTGGCTTCTTGAAGAGCAATGCCAGCAGGATTATGAGCCTATGATGAGCAGTTTGAAGTACATGATTTGGCCACAGTAGAGTCACTCACCAGTAGCAGACGCAGTGAGGACGCCAGCTTGATGAATAAAGACTCCCATAAAACTTTCTTCTTGTGAACAGGGATGGAAGAAATGAAGAACCCAAAGCCTGTTTCATGTGTTAGACAGCAAACATGTCTGATATCTGGGTGAAGAAGCTTTGAATTGTCAGTGAGCCACCTGACAGGAGCTTGAAAGTTTTGAGGTAAAATTTTGAGTAGAAAATCCTTCAGACCCCACGTCCAAGCCTCTAGCTTTAATTTGTTTAACAAAAATATACCAATATTTTGCACAAAATTATTTTAAAACAATTGTCCTCAAACAGTTACACCTGACAAAAATAACAATTCTTAAGCAAATTTTATAGTGACAGTCACTAAAAACATTATTCTTAGCCTGAAAATATATTTTGTTAAAGAAAAAAGTGGAATGTTTTCCCCAGAGAGATAGTTATCTGCATAGCCTTGAAGAAGCATTAGCGATCTATCACAAGCCCACACAGAGAGTTTACTTTGATGACAAGAATGTTCTGAAGCTTTGCCACCATGACCATGGACTTGGTACAGACGTACTCAAGCTGTTCAGTGCTTAGGGTGCATCGAAGGTACCCTAAAGGTTTGTATGTTGGCTGATGGCCATATCCTTTGAAGGATATAACTCCTATAGCTGAGGCTACTGCAACAGTGATCTAATGATGAACATCTAGTGTTGCCTGGACAAAAAGAATGATACCAAGATCATCCTGGGCCTCTTTTTTCCTTATTTTCTGGTCCAGCTTTTAGATCAAAGGGATTAGAAGGAATGAAAAGAGAAACAAACCTGTCTGGACTACAAAGAAGGTTTCTACTATCCAAGCACCTCTACAAGATGCTCTACAGAAGAAGTGATTCAGCAGCTAGTAGTCCTGTAATGCAAGCAGGTCTGAGAGACAATCCGCATGTGCAGTAATTAAAGGAAAATCTCCCTGTGTAACATCCACTTGTAATGGTCTGCCTTTGATCTGATTAGTTGACCCACTACAGGATTCTATTATTAGGGTACATAAATTACCTTGAGACACATTATGTGTTCAAGTGCCAGTTTTCTGGAAGTCATTGCTAATCTACAGAGGTGTTGATATGTTATGTCACTGTAGTGCTGTCTGGGCATCTCATAACCCCTATACTTTTATATTTTGAGTGAATGCTCTCACAACTATGTCGAAAAGCATTGGATGTAATTACTTAGTTGGGGCTTTCCTGAATAAAGAGAATCCCCCAGACAACGACTGTACTGCTTGGTCTTTTGTCAATACAGGAAGGAACTGGAATTACTTTCTCTACAAGAAGAAGAATGAGTAAAACCCACATGGACCTCAAATACTAGTGTAACTTTCTCAAGTTTACCCTGGCATGAGATAAAATGAAAGTTGATGCCATGTATCCCAAAGCCCTTGCTGTTGTCCACTTCTGGGTTGCTACCTGAAGAATGTAGGTTTGGTAGGTTTCCATATTATCTGGAGGTAGGAGGGCTTTCTGTAAGCTCGTATCTATTAGGGACCTGAATATTAGCACCCTCTGGGAGGGTGGCAGGATGTTTTTGCAAGTTCAGCAGACAGCATTAGCAATTTATTTCATTGCTTGTTGGTCTATCTGCCTACAAAGAACCTGAGGTAGCACACAAGGTCCCTTACAAATGAGTATAGGAAGGTAGGCATCTGTCAAGTCCAGGCTGACCATCACAGCTGCTGGGTGTAGGAAGGATAACAGAGTCTGAAGATTCAATATCTTGAATTGTGGTACTTTAAGGAAGTGTTTAACCTTGATAGGTGAAGGATGGATCTCTCCCTGTGCCCTCCTTCCTTAAGAAGCAGCCTGGAATAGAACCATTCTCCATGCTCTTGGTGGATACTATGTCTATGACTCCCTGTTGTAGGAGGTTTGCAGTGATAAAAAACGATTAGATTTTTTTGGGGGGGAATGGGGGATTTCTGTCATACGAGGAATCATTAGCCACTGTACTTTGTGCATTTCCCTGATGATCTGTAGAAAACAATAGCCTTTTATACTTTGCTGGAAGGACTGGAGTGAGCTGGAGTAGGGGTTTGAGGATGTGGGTTGGGCAGGAAGTCATGTAGTCATTCTGACTTCCTGCTAGAGGATGGAGCTTGCCCCCAGTTTTTCCTTTACTGTTTCCCCTAACATCTTTTCTTAAACTGATTTTTTGTTCCTTTATTTTGTTTACTTATACTACGTTGTCACCTCACAGCAAGAGGTTCTCCTGTTCAATTCTCGGCTGGAGCACCTTTATTGTGGAGTCTGCATGTCCTGCCCGTGGTCGAGTGATGTCTAAAGACTTGCAGGCAGGTGTGTGCATGAGTGGGTGTGCCTTCTTTGAAGGTTGAGTGTCGGGCTGGCAACTTGGCACCGTAAAAATCCACTGCCGGTCATTAGCGGACTGCTATGGCAACCCCTAACCGGGAAAAGCCGAAAGAAGACATATTTTGTTTACTTATACTATGCTTTCAGTAAAAAGGGCCAGGCTTGGAAAAGTAATTTCTGTCACACTGTAACATGGTTGGGTGAAACAGTTGTTTAGACATTTTGCATAACCTTTTACCTTGCCTCAATTTTCTTGCACACTTCAAAAAAAAGGACACTCAAAGAGCATTTGTTGTCAAGGAAGACATCAAGGAGCTGCACCCTTGGTATCCTCTGGCGAGGACTGAAGTCTCACCCAGGCATATGTTCTAATCACAGAGCCTGTGGTTCATAGGTTCATAAGATAATACTAGGCTATTGGCCCGGAGGCCATTGTAAGCCTAGCCAAAAATTTCGCCCATGTTCCTTCAAAGTCAGCACTTGTTTCCCCTGTCCAGCTGGGACACAGGTGGGATCACAGGGCTGTATTTTCTGTTTCCCATCCAGTCATCCAGGTTCCTCTTAAAGAGGGCTAGAGTGGTACTCTGCTTGACATGGAGAGGGAGTCTATTCCACAGATGGGGGAGTCTTTGGGACACAAATCTATCCTGCCAATAAGTTCTATTAATGTCACAGACCAGGTTGAGGCCTTGCATGTGGGTTGCTTGAGTGGAGTTTGTCTTATGGATATGCAGCAACTCCATCAGGGTTGGGTCTGAGATGGCCTTATATGCCAGACACAGGTCACCTCTGAGCAGTCTGCATGAGACTGAGTAGAGGGACAGGGCTTTTAGCCTATCTGTATAGGATAGGTGTTTGAGACCCTGGATTTTCCTGATCAGGAACCTCTGTGGTCACTCCAACTGCTGCATGTGCTTGGCAAGGTACATGCCGAAGGGGGGATTGTACTCGATAATTGGCCTGATAAGGGAGGAGTACAGGGATGTTATGACTTCCTTGTTCCTGCATGAAATACCCTTATTTATGAGGTGGGCCGTGTAGAAAGCCTTCTGTCCAACTGAGGCATCATTGTGATCAAAAGTGAGGTTACTATCAACCTGGGTGCCCAAGTCCCTCATGACTGCTTGCATGCTTAGTATGTTGTTATTAATATGATAATTAGTGGGGGTGCCATTTTCCCCAAAGGGGATAGTGCATTTCTTGAGGCCATGCTTCTGGAACCAGTCATTAGTTTGGGTAATGCCCATTTGGAAGATGTTCACATCACTAGGGGAATTTAAGACAATGCCCAGCTTGCAGTCATCTGCAAACTTGGTCAGCCACAGATCACTGGTTTTGACTTGCACCTCAGAAAATTATATCCCAAACAGTAGAGGCCCCAAGACCGATCCTTGGGGTCCCCCTACTTTGACTGAATGGGTTCTATCAGTGAGCCAGTTAACTACCCGTCTGGTAACATACAGGTTGATGCCTAGCTTGGAGAGTTTATCTATTATGCCCAAGTGGGGAATAGTGTCAAAGGCTTTGGCTAGGTCAAGGTAGGTGGTGTACACAGTCTTCCCCTCATCCATGGCTTTGGTGACTGTTTGAAGACATCAACCAAGTTTAACAGGCATGATCTCCCTTTGACAAAACCAAACTGTGTGGGGTCAAGCTTTTGGAGGTTGCCAATATCCTTGTTTGTAAGGTCCATGATAATGCATTCCATGGCCTTGCAGATCAGGCTAGTTAGGCTGATGGGCCTATAATTGCCTGGATTAGTGAACTTTGTGTAGAGGGATGACAGTGGTTGTCCTCCATTTAGCTGAGACAAAGCCAGTACTCGGGCTTTGGTTGAATAAGGTTTCTAATGGAGCTGAGAGCTCATGCCTGAGTTTATGTAGGATACAGCCAGGGATGTTATCAGGTCCCATGGAGACTGTACTTTTTTTGCCTTTGCAAGGGCATTAAGGACCTGCTCTCTGGTGATGAGGGGAGAGGGGCAGGTGCTAGGGATGTCCTTGTTTACTGATGGGGGACAGGGGGTGAAGTTCTCACTGAACCTGTCTGCCAGCAGGTTGGCTATGTGTAGTTGGTGTTATGGACCACCAGTTCAGAGCAGATTTGGGTGTTATTTTTGATATTGTGGACATGTGAAGAAGGCCTTGTGATTCTCCTTAGTGGATGTGGCCAATTTGGACTTGAATTTAGTCTTATAGGATTTCACCAGTGACCTTATTTGTTTGTTCCGACAAAGGAGAAATTGCTTCCAACTTGGCACCCGCTCCTTAGTCCTGGACAGCAATTTGTTTCCTTTTATTATAGAGTTTGTTTATTGCTGCTGTTCACCATACAGGTTTAGTCTTCCTTGAGGAAGATGGTTTGGTCTTGTCAGGTATTCCTGAGCCCATACAGCTATGTAGGTGCTCATATAGTTTTTTGGTGTAGGCTTGGACATTAGTGCTAGTTCCAACTGAAGGCACGGTGGTTGTGAAGCTGCTTATACCTGCTGTGAGGAGATTGTAGTAAGCTTTGGAAAAGATTTTTTGTTTGATCCTGATGGGGGGGGGGGGTTGTCAGGGGAGATGGTGACTTTAAAAGTGATCACTTTATGGTCAGATCTTACCAAGGAGGATGACATTGTATGGGTGCTACAGTGGCTACTCATGTTGGTTAGGACCAGGTCCAGGATATTTTCAGCTCTTGTAGGGATGTCGACCAGCTGATCCAATGCACTGGCATTGACAAAGTCGAGGAATCTTTGGGTGTTCATGTTTGGGCTAGAATAGGTCTTCCACTCTGTGGCTGGTAGTTAAAGTCACTCAGGATCAGGGTAGAGGGTTGAATCTTGATCGATTCAAGTAAGTTCAGATAGGTTGAGTGGGCATCCCAAGTCACGGTTGGGGGTCTGTAACTAGCTATGATTTAAATAGTTGTTTTAACAGTTAACTGCACTTAGAGTGTCTCCTGTGCATCATACCATTTGACCAGCCTGGAGGTGTATATACCTTTGATAAATATTGACATGTCATCTCCTTTGGCTTTGTAGCCCTCTGTTTGGGGTCTGAAAGTATGGTAGGATGAATAACCTGGTAAGGCTCAGGTGCTCTCCACAGTTCTGAACCAGGTTTCAGTGACTGCACAAATGTCAGCATCCTCCAGGGCAAGGAATGCTTGCAATGAGTGCAGTTTCAAGCTAAGACTCCTAGCGTTTAGCAGCATGACCTCTACATTTCATTTTAAAGAATTTTTCATGTTGGTAATTTTGTGCTCATGACTTTGCCTAAAAAAGGCACTATGGGGAGGCAAGAGTCTTTGCTAGAAGCCTGAAGCCCAGGGGAGACAGATGAAGGCCATCTCTGGCAAAGCATCATGGTCTGTCAATCATGTCCTCCCAAGCTGTCGGGTACTGGATCCCCTTGGAATGACACCAGAAACTAAGCCATTAGTTAAAGTCAATCATTTTCTGTTTGCATTGAGGAATCATTCTGGGTGATGGTAGAATGCTGCTTAAGGCTAGGGACATCCCCTCCTGGAATCCATACTCAGCAAGCTCAATCATGTCTCTCTTCATATAGTCTAGATAGATACATCTCAAGTCATTCTCACCAACACGGACTATGACAGAGTCATAAAAGTACCTGTTAAGAGACTTGAGTGCGTGCGTGATATGATGGATTCTAGCACTTGACAAGCAACTTAACATGACTTTCTCCTTGTCTAGCCTGGTGAGGGGCACATCTGTGTGTCTTACGATAGAGTCTCCTATATGACTAGTATGTTGGGTTTGTGGCTTGGCCTTAGAGGCTGTGAGACACAGATGTGTGTACTACGTGTGAGGTTTTGTGCTATGGGTTGTGATGTGTGTGTGTTTTTGCTTCTCAGGTCTCTTTTGTTTAGGTATGTTTTTGTTGAGAACCCCCACATATGTAGGAGTGTGTTGTACAGATGTGGGTGGTGTTAGAGGTGTGGTGTTCATAGTGCTTGTGCAGACAACCTTCTCAGTGCCAGATGTACTGGCTTGTGACTGAGACAGCAAGGATTCTACATTCTTAATGTAATTGCATCTCTCACATATTGTGTTCCTAGGAGGTAGTAGTAGAGGGTTGTCTGTGTACATAAGGCAGTTGTTACACTGTCTCATGATGCCCATATCAACCAGACTAGCAGGAGAAACCATAGGAAATTGTCCGTTCATGGTTATCAGAGTCTGTGGAAGAGAGGTCAGGGATAGTAGAGTGGGTACTATCTGAAGAGAGTCTCTATAGGTGTGGGTAGAGCTGGATAAAATCAATACAGTAGCTGCAGACGAGGGTCTCACTTACACAGGAGTGCTGGTAAGGGAAAAAAATGCAACCGAGATATCTCACAAAGAGTTAAAACAGAGCAGTGGCAGTGTGCGATGGGCAAACAAGCACAAACCCATGCAAATGCTGGGTTTAAATACCACAAAAACTAAAGTAAAATAGAAACACTGGAATTGACCAATCAACACTTGTTCCTGAGCTCTTAGCTCAACACCCTATGCCAGACCAGTTCCAATGAGTTCACTTACTCTCACTAAGTGCAGGCAGGCCCTGGCCAATGCAAGATGGCATAGCAGGTAACACAGGAATCACGCAAACAGATCTGGATACAGAAAAACCTGTAACCAGACTATGCTAAAGATACTTAACTCTGTTTAGGTTGATTTAACACAGGAGAACAGATACACACTTAAATATAACAGTAGCAAACAAGAGCAAACTGATTTAAACCAATTAACCAGTAAAAAAGCTCAAAACTGAGCCCTGTTCCAGCAGTCTTCAATCAGACAAGTTCTAACTGCACACTCCTGCCACTAGGGTACAGGGGAACCCTCTCCAAAAAAGATGGTTTGGACTAGTGCTCAAGTTATTCAAACAGAGCTAGATTTAGCAGGTCTGAATCTACTCTATGCTACAGCAAATGAGGCTCACCAATTTCAGAAAGAAACAGTGCAAATAAGCAGGCAGAATAAGCTTTCAGCAATTCCCAGCTCAGAAGGGCAGAATCTACCCTCTCCTCCCACAAGAGTTGCTGAATCAATAACAGAACCACACCTAATGGAGTGTTCTGCCACCTAACTAGCAGTGTTTGAGAGCTCTAACACTTTTACCCTCATATCAACATCAGGCACATCTCCTATCTTCTCACCCTGATGGTCCAGTAGAACCATTTAGAAGTTAATAGCTCTAAAGCCAGAAGAGCAGATATATAGGTGTTCTTTCAAAATCTAGCTGAAGTCCTGCTTTCCTTGTTAAGGAGAACAGTGTTAGGAGCAGGCACCAACTTTAATACTTTTTCTGTATCCATGGACACTACTGCTGTATCTCTTCCTGGATTCCTGTAAAATATTTGCAAGTATATTTTACCTTGTTGAGCATATCTGTTTTCTTAGACACAAGAAGCAGAGAAATCAGGTTCATGTGAGGCTGTGGAGAAAGCACACTCCAATGCTCCTACAGAATAGGAGGAATGGTCACATGTTTTAGTGCATCCAGTACCAATAAATCAAAATATCTCTTTTGAGCCTCAGAAGGTTTTCTAGCTTTACATTTGGTGAAATACTGCAGCCTTGTCTAGGTTTCTCCAGATGAATCTCCTGGGATGGACAGTCAGAGGAGATAGTGTCCTCAGTGTCAGTATCAATTCCAAGAAGGGAAGACGTGAGAAAAAATCTAATTACTTTTCTTCACTTTCTTATAAATCCTCTGCTTCGATACATGAGTGGTCCTCTGCCTTGTGGAATCAGGAACTCCTGACACTGAAGAGTCTGTCCCTTGTTGTAGGGCCTGTACTGCCTTCATTACAGCTTGGATTAGGTTGAGCCATTTTTGGGGTGACCTTGGTGGAAAGGAGAGATATGAAAACCCACTGGGCACCTACCTACAGGACATTGGCTAGAAAACCAGAGGGATGCAACAAGTTTAGTTTTCTGGGTCTTTTTTCAGTGGATGTCCACTCTGAAAGTCCTAGGGTGTGTGTGGGAAAGATTGGGCTTCAACACCAGACCCTTCAACCTCCTCCCTGAATAAAAATGTAGAAATCCCTCATTCACCTCAGAAATTATCAGGAAGGCCTCCATACAATCACAAGGTCAGGCAACTAAGAAGGACCCTTGCAAAGGATTCATCCAAACACCCAAAGAGACTGTAGGTGTCTAACTCGGGCTGCAAAAGAATCTCACCTGAACAGGTATCCTCAGACTGATCAGGAGCACTGGCACCTGCATTGCACTTCTTTTGTCCCTTTTGACCTTCCCCCTCAGGAGGTCAGAGGAGAAAGATGATGTGGAGGTCACCAAGACAGATCAAGCCAAGGCCCCAAGTCTCTTCTGCTTTAGGTATTCATGAAGGAGCAATCTATTCCATAAAACCGTCAGTGTGAAGCCTTGGCAGATGTCACAGTTTTGTACAGTGTACTTAGCTCCAAGGCAAAAAAACCCAGCGATTTTTGTAGTCCGTGTAAAGCCACATCTTCCTTTTGTTGTCAGACATTAAAAAAATACACTGCAAAAATATTAGTATTGAACAGTAAACTATAGGGAACTAAAGGGCTCCCCAATGGGGTATTTATCTGCTCCAGGGCTCCAAAAATAGCTGATCATACTGAGGATGGTTATCTCTGTTCAATGCACTGACATGAAAACCTTCATCAGCACTTATAAATTGTAAAAAAAAAAAGTTCTAAAATGACATAGGTGGATGTCTGTGTTACACTTGCACACGTGGATGTAGCAGGAGCTAAGCGTACAGCACACAATCCGGCAAGAAGTATCCAGAGGTCTAGATGTTATGCTGAATGTACAGGGGGCACCTAGTGGCCAAGTCTCAGTAGAAAAAAAGTACAGTTGTGTAAAATCTTACCATAATGGTAGATGCCCTTGCCTTCACCACTGCAGTGTTCATAACTTAGGGGATTCCCTCCCATGAAGCCCATCATCTGTCCAGTCTACCAAAGCCTACCATTGTTTAAGGTATGCTGAATGTCATCTAAACACTCCTCGTATAGCAAAGGGCATAAAGGTGACGTTCAGGCATACCATCGTCAGAACTGATTGCCCCAGTAGGACCAGCAGTCCAAGGAAAACCAAAGAGAACTTGCATATCCAGGAAGGAAAAAAGACTAGGAGGATGGAGGGAGAGAATGAATACTGCAGTGGTGAAGGAAAGGATATCTACCATTATGGTGAGATTTTACACAACTGAACTATGTCCTTACATTTACTGCTGCAGTATTCATAACTTATGGGAGAGTGCCAACACTCAAGAAAAAAGTTGGAAGGAGGAAGCAGCAGTAGAGCCATCTAAGAAGCTATGAAGAAAGGCATTAGCAAAACCAGCTCTAGCTCTGCAGATACCATCAAACTTGTAGTGTTTGGTAAAAGTATGCACAGAAGTCCAGGTAACTGCTTCAAGAATAGAATTAGTGTCTGAGCCCTTGAAAAGGCACTAGAAGAAGCCACAGCTCTAGTAGAATGAGCCTTTACAGAAGAATGAAGGCTCTCACCATGAAAAGTGTAACAAAAAAATAGTCTTTGAAATCCAAGTAGAAATAATTTGATTGGAAACAGCCAATCCTAAACACCTAGGATGAAAGAAAACAAACTGATCCGATTTTCCGATAGCTTTAGTCTTGTCCAAATAAAATCTGAGCTGTCTCTGCATATCTAAGTTATGCAGCACCCTCTCAGATTGTGGACAGGGAAAAAAAGTAGGCAAATGAATAGACTGATTACGTGACAACTCTTTATCCACCTTGGGCATAAAAGGATTACTAAGCAAGGACACCCTTCCTCATGGAATATCAAGAAAGGCGGACAAGTCATAAGGGCTTGCAATTCAGACACCTGTCTGTCAGAAGTAAGAGCTAACAAAAGAACTGTCTTCCAAGAACAATGTTGCAAGGAAACCAAAACTGCAGGCTCAAAAGTGACCTGAGTTAATTTCTCCAGAATTAAATTTAGATCCCAGGGAAGAGGTGCAGGCTTCCTGGGAGGTCTAATATTAAAGACGTCTTTAAAAAACTGTTTAACCTCAAATCTAGAAGCTAACAGAGCAGAGGCATTAAAGGCAGACAAGCATAAAGAGCTGATAAGTGGGCCTTAGTAGAAGAGTAGGCCAAACCAGCACTGAGCAACTCACAAATAAGACAGAACCAAAGTGTGATGAGAGACCTTGGGACACAGGTGGACAGTTGTCTCTCCTTTGATAATCACATTGCCACAGTAGTCAGGAAATCCTTCCACATGGCACACCTCAACACAAAAGGTTTCTCATCCAGGAAAAAAGAGGTCATTGTTCCCCTCTACTCATCACTTATTAGACCCATTATAGAGTACAATGCCCCTTTTGGTATGTACCTCACAAGACATCTACAATGACTGGAAAGGCCGTAGAAATACCTCACAAAGAGGATTACCAGCCTCAAACAGATGCCCTACACAGACTGTCTCAAAAAACTCTAGCTTTACTCTGTCGCATATCACCTACTCAGAGGCGATCTCTGCCTAACATACAAAGCTATGTCAAACCCAGAGCTATTGGACATGCTCCACTAAGTGGGTCCAGGTTATGAAAGAGACAACAAATAGAAAACCTCTTCCATTTAGATAAGTATTATTTCCTAGTAGGTTTCCTGGCCTCCTGCAGGACCCACAGCACATCCTCAGAAAATAGATGTCTATGAGGAATCAAAACCCTATCACCCACAGTGTCAGTTGAAGTGTGGACAGGTGGGGGTGGATAAGAGATCCCTTATCTTGCATGAGTAGATCCACCCTGTGAGGTAACTTGTGATGATTGCCCTTGGCTAGATGCAGAAGTAGAGGGAACCAGTGCTGTCATGGCCAAAAGGGAGTCGCCAACAAGATTTTAGAAGTGCCCTGATGAATCTTGAACAGGACTCTCGGACGTAGAGGAAGGGGAAGGAATGCATAAAGAAACATATCCTTCCAAGAAAATGAGTGAGCATCCACCTTCTACATTAGAGGACCTGGGACTCTGGCACAAAACAGAGGAAGTTTTCTGTTCAGTGGGGAAGCAGAGAGATCTACTTGAGGAGTACCCCACTGGTGAACAATGTCCAGAAACACATCCCTGTCAGTCACCCTTACATGGGAGTGAATGAAGGATCTGCTCTGAGTGTATGCCACAATGTTATGATCTCAAGGAATATAAACTGCCTGAAGAGTCACTTGACACTTGACAGCCAGATCCCATACCAGAAGTGCCAGTCGACAAAGAGGGTAAGATCTTGTTCCCCCGTTTGTTGACATAACACATAACTGTGGTATTGTCCGTGAATCCCTTGAGAGGTCCCAGAGAGAAAAGAGGATGAAAGGCCTTAACAGCCAGCATGAGCTCTCATCTCTTTGACAATGATGTGCTCCTTCTGCTGATAAGGCAAACACACTCCCTGAGCCTTCAGGGAGCCAAACATTGCCCCCCATCTCACATATGAAGCATCTGTGAACAGATCCTGAGAAAGAAAAGGAGGATGAAAAGGGAGCCCTGGATTGAGACAACTGCTAAATCCACCATAGAAGTTCCTTCTTGAGACAAAGGAGAAGATGAGCTGGAAAGTCTAGAGAATGCGCATGTTGAAGTCACACCGACTTCAGAAACCACTGGAACTTCCTCATGAGGAGTTTGGCCAGAGGGAGCTTAGTAATAGTGAAGCCATGAAACCCAGCTCTCATAAACTCCCTGGCTGTAATGGAGGCCAGGGGAAGAAGAATTTGAAAGTAAGAAATGAGAGTTAAGGCCTTTGGAGGAGGGAGGGATGCCAGCATTGGCACCGTATAAATGCTGCAACCCAGAAAGGCATGATCCTGAGAAGGAGTCAGGAAAGACATTTTGAAGTTTAGCATGAACCCCGGGCTCTGAAGAAGAGAAATTGTAAAACAAAGATTTTCAAAAGGACCTCTGGAGAGGAAGCCTGAATCAGCAGGTTGCCCAAGTAAGGAAATATTTTGATCCCTTGAAGCCTGCAAAAAGCAATCACAGGAGCGAGGCATTTGGTGAATACCCTTGGGGCAGTAGAAAGGCCAAAGGGCAAAGCACAGAACTGAAAATACCAGGAAGCAACAGAGAACTGCAAAAACTTCCTGAAAAGAGGCTGGATTGGGAATATGGAGATAAGCATCCTTGAGATCCAGAGACACCAGAAAGGCCTGCGGAAGCAAGAGAGGAAACAGGGTCTGAAGGGACAACATCCAAATGGAAGGCACTTTCAAAAAGGTGTTTAGATGAGAGAGGTCTAGAATCGGTCTGCAAGTACCCTGTTTTCTGGACACTAGAAACATTCATGAATAAAACCTCTTCCCCCTTTGTGACCTTTTGAATAGAACCCTGAGACAAGAGATGTCAAAGAACCTCTAGGAAAAATGGAAGTTGTTCACGAGGAGGCTGAGGAATGCCCGTAAAAGGAGGACAGGAAATCTACACCATGAAGTATCCCTGAGGAAAGATTTATAGACAGAATCCAAAAATCCTGGGTTATTCAAAGCCAAATTGGAAGAGGAAGAGAAAGGCGAAGAGGAATGTGGCTGGGAACAGGTGGATAGTCCGACAGCACCTGATTTGTCAGGAAAGGAAGGCTTTTGAATTCTTCCAGTGTGAGTGGCCTTCAACAGCAGGAGCTTATTTACCACCCTTTTACCTTTAGCAGGAGGGCGAGATTGCCTACAAACAAAAGCTGGCTTAGAAGGGTAGTTTCTCTGAAATTCAGGCACAGGAGAAACAAAGACTTTAAGCTTCTATTAGGCCTACCCCTTCTTCTAAAGAGCTTTAAACAAATCAGCAGCCACTTCCCCAAACAAAAATGTATTATCCAGAGGAGCATCCATCAACTTAGCATTAATATCATCAGGTAAAGGTTGAAGCCTAAGCCAAGAATACCTCCCCACTACTGAACCAAAAGCAGCAGCCCTAGAAGAGGCATCTGCTGCATCATAACTACATTTGATATAATGATGAGCTACTTGACAGGAAATTCCTAGCAAGGAAAGAGCAGAAGATTTACTCTCAGAGTCTGAAAGATCAGAAAAAAGGCTGACAAGCCTGAGAAAGAAGAGATAGCACATACCTATATATATATATATATATATATATATATATATATATGTCTGATAATTAATAGCCCTAAAAGCTAGGGTAGCCAAAGTATAAACCTTCTTACACAGCCTATCCATAGTTCTGCTGTCCTTGTCAGAAGGCAGTAACTTGGATGAAGGAAGCAATTGAGATGGCTTATCAGAGGCTACAGACACCACAAATGGGTCAGCAGCAGGACATTTGAGCAAAAAGGAACAATCCTTAGGCACCCTATAAAACCTATCAGACTTTTTGGGAGCAGGGGGTAGAGAATCAGGCACTTTAGAGGCATTGGAAAAAAGATCCAGTAGAGCAGCCAAGACAAGAGGAATAGCAGCAGGTTTAGGAGATTCCATATGCAGTAACTCATAGTACCTCTTATGGATATCAGAGACCTGGGCACAATCCCACTTAAAAAATTCCATCATCCTAAAGGTTGTGTCCGCAAAGGAAATTTACTCAGGAGGAGTATCTGGACTATTAGATTCCTCCTCCACAGCACAGTTTTACAAAAAGAAGAAATCTGGGTGGAATAAATAAGTGATTCTTCATCAGAAGCCAACTCTTCCTCATTAGAATTCAATTCCTTGGGCCTTTTAGGTAAAGAAGAGGTCCAAGGAGGAGCAGGAAACAAAACCCCCTGGGGAGGCCCTAATGGCAGTAAAGCATTAAATAACCCATGAGTAAAGGCCTATCACTTACTTTGTGGATCCATAGGAGCAGAAAAAAATGTTTATTTTTCTGTTTCTCTTTTAAGGGAATGTTCACCCTAGAAAACTGAGAAGGCTCTGACTCAGGACAGCATTCTACAACCATAGTAGGAACTTCTTCCCTAAGAAGAAACTGCAGAACTCCCCTACATCCCTTGCAAACAATCAATCAATGGTTCCCCCTGAACATCCAAAACAGATGCCTGCAAAGCCTCAGATGTGCTGCCCACCAGATCCTTGCCTGCCTTCAACCTGGACATGGCAGAGAAATCCAACAACCCAGCCAGGTGAGTCTCTGGGTTTGTAACAACCTTGGGAGAGATATCTGTCAGAGGCTAGACAGCAGAAGATTCTGGTTTTACCCTTTTCACCTTCTTCCCTGATGGCTGACCCTCAGGGCAGGAAGTTCCAGTCACAGTATCTTTAGCAAGAAGCTTAAGATGCTGGTTCTCAAGATACAATAAAAAGGAAGAAAACTTATTACAAAGGGTTTTCAGAACAAACACCTGAAAATTAAACAAGACGTATGGTCAATGGAAGCTCCTAGGTCTTTATGGGGAATCTGTCTGCCACACTGGCATTTACCTATCATGGATGACATTAACCCCCCAAACAGAACAAAAAAGTCAAGAAAACAGCAAACACTCCAAATGGGTACTTATCTGCAAAAGTAAGGACTTCGGCAAACAGGAGTAATCACTGGAATTCCAACAAACATTACAAAATCACAAAAATGGACTTAGGCAAACAGACCAATGGTTAAAAACAGCATTCAGACTGGCTGCAAAGAAGTTCTGAGCATGGTATTCCTCAATATATCATTTATGCCCTACGCTATGCAAGGAGTGTTTAGGTGACATTCAGTGTACCTTAAAGCAATGGTAGGCTTTGCTACACTGTAGAGATGTCAGGCTTCATGGCAGGGAATCCCATAAGTTATGAATACTGCAGCGGTGAATGTAAGAACATCTAGTGCAACAGAGATTTAAGTGCAGAACATCTTAAGATGACACTGGTCAACATCCTTTTAATACACTGATGTCAGACAGGGAGCCCAATAGGGCTAAGACTGTGAAGGGTAAAGAGCTCTGGAAGTCAGGCTGGCTTTCAGGCTTCTGCAAGTAGCAGTCACAAAAGCCATTACTGCAACACTAGACATTACAAGGAACACAAACAGTTATCTTATTTTTGTCACTATGTTATACAGATATGGGAATGATATACTGCTTTATATGGTGTGCAAATACTGGAGCTAAACATTTTGTAAATATAATGGGTGCACTGGATAGCCCAAATGGCAGACCAGAAAACTGGAAATGGTGCTGCGGTGTTTGGAACCAGATATATGCATGAGCTTGAAGTGAAATCTTTTGTCTAGAAAAGCCTAGCTATTTCTTTGTGGGAGAAAGAATCAGTCTGGTTTGATCTAGATAGAAGCATTCCTGCAACACTGTGTTATTTTGATTGGCTAATTTGATTTCTGTTTCTCTGCCTTTAATAGCCAGTGTTTTAAACCAGTTTGTACTTGTTTGCTCAAGCTGTTCTAAGCTGCAGTGAGATAGGCCTTCTGCCATTTCCTCTACTGTGGTATTGGAAAAAGATAAGTGCTTATTTTCCACCGTTTTCTGCACTGCTGTTTTACTGCATATCTGTTTAATCTGTACAGACATTTTAGTCTCCTTTTTGTTTCCTGTTAGAGCTGAATATCTGTTACCATTTGTGACCTTTGGAGCTTGTAGTAAAATCTTTTGTCTAGAGAGGCCTAGCTGTTTCTTTGTGGGAGAAAAAATCAGTCTGGTTTGATCTAGCTTGAAGTATTTCTGCAACACTGTGTTATTATGATTGGTTAATTTGGCAGGTTTCTGTTCCTCTGTCATTAATAGCCAGTGTTTTAAACCAGTTTGTACTTGTTTGCTCAAGCTGTCAGTGAGACAGGCCTTCTGCTGTTTGCTCTACTGTGGTATTGGAAAAAGATAAGTGCTTATTTTCCACTGTTTTCTGTACTTCTGTTTTACTGCATATCTGTTTAATCTGTGCAATCATTTTTAGTCCCCTTTTTGTTGTCTGTTAGAGCTAGAACTGAATATCTGTTACTGTTTGTGACTTTTGGAGCTTGTAGTGAAATATTTTCTCTAGAGAGGCTTAGCTGTTTCTTTGTGGGAGAAAGAATCAGTCTGGTTTGATCTAGCTAGAAGCATTCCAGCAACACTGTGTATTTTGATTGGTTAATTTGGCTGCTTTATGTTTCTCTGCCTTTAATAGCCAATGTTTTAAACCAGTTTGTACTTTTTTTGCTCAAGCTGTTCAAAGCTGCAGTGAGATAGGCCTTCTGCCATTTGCTCTGCTGTGCTATTGGAAAAGATAAGGGCTTATTTTCCACTGTTTTCTGCACTTCTATTTTACTGCATATCTGTTTAATCTGAGCAACTGTTTTAATCTCTTTTTTGCTGTTTGTTAGAACTGAATATCTGTTACCATTTGTGACATTTGGAGCTTGTAGATAAAGCTTTTGTCTAGAGAGGCCTAGCTGTTTCTTTGTGGGAGAAAGAATCAGCTGATTTGATCTGGCTTGAAGCATCCCTGCAACACTGTGTTGTTTTGATTGGTTAATTTGGCTGGTTTCTGTTTTTCTACATTTAATATCCAATGTTTATGTTCCAATATCCAAAGCATTTGCTCTCCTGTGATATTGGGAAAGATAAGTGCTTATTTTCCACTGTTTACTGCATATCTGTTTTATCTATGCAACTTTTTAAATCTCCTTTTTGCTGTTTGTTAGAACTGAATATATGTTACTGTTTGTGACCTTTGGAGCTTGTAGTGAAATCTTTTGTCTAGAGAGGTCTAGCTGTTTCTTTGTGGGAGACAGAATGCCTGGTTTGATCTAGCTAGAAGCATTCCTACAATACTGTGTTATTTTGATTGGTTAATTTGGCTGGTTTCTGTTTCTCTGCCTTTAATAGCCAGAGTTTAAAACCAGTTTGTACTAGTTTGCTCAAGCTGTTCCAAGTTGCAATGAGATATGTCTTCTGCCGTTTGATTTTAGAAAGTGTTTTTCCCCACCCACTCGTCCAGTTGCTGTTGTGGTCTTAAAGCTTATTGGCTTTGAGTTGCCCGATTAGGATAAAGGTGATACTGGACACTCCCCCCAGTCACATTACATCAGCTCATTCTACTGTTTATAGTGATAACTTAGTAAAGGTCCACCCCTTTAGTTTCTCAACCTTGAATTATCTTCTGTCTCCTCACTTTCTACTAAAAAAAAAATTACATCTTCCTAGTTCATTTTGCTTCTTGTGCTTACGAGTTCAATGTCTTACATTTTCTCTTGCCAGTCTGGTTGAAACGGGCATCCTGAGACAGTGTAGCAACTGCCTCATTTACACGGACAACCCTCTACTACCACCAACTAGGAACACAATTTGTGAGAGATGCTATTACATCAAGCACCTAGAGTCATTGCTCCCTCCCCCACAAACCAGTACATCTGGCACTGAGAAGGTTGCCACATGAACACCACACCTCAAACATGACCCATACCTACACAACACCCCCCCCATATATGCGAAGGCCCTCAACCAAAGCATACCCAAACAAGGGAGACCTCAGAGGCATAAATGCATGCGAACTCCACTGCCCACCACACCACACACAGTCCACACACCTGTCTCACAGCCACTAAGGTCTAAACATAAACCCAAAGTATTAGTCATAGGAGACTCCATTGTGAGACACACAGATATGCCCCTCACCAAGCTGGATAAGGAGAAAGTCACAGTTGTTTGTCTGGTGCCAAAATCTGCCATATCACCAATGCACTCAAGTCTCTCAACAGGTACTGTTATGACTCTGTCATAGTCCATGCTGGTGTTAATTACTTGAGATGTACCTCCCTGGACTATATGAAGAGAGACATGCTCAAGCTCGCTCAGTATGTTTCCTAGGCAGGTATGTTCCTAGCCTTAAGCATCATTCTATCGTCACCCAGAATGATGTCTCAATACAAACAGAAAATGATTGACTTTAACAATTGGCTCAATTTCTGGAGTCATTCCAAGGGGATCCAGTACCTGACAGCCCAGGATGACATGATTTACAAACCACAATGTTTTGCCACATATGGCTTGCATCTATCTCCCTTGGGCTTCAGGCTCCTGACAAAAGCTCTTGCTTCCCCCATAGTGCCTTTTTTAGGCAATGCCATGAGGTCAAAACTACCAACATGAAAATTTCATCAAAACATAAATTATAGGTCATGCTGCTAAATGCTAGGAGTCTAAACATGTAACTGCACTCATTGCAAGCATTCTTAACCCTGGAAGAAGCTGACATTTGTGCAGTCACAGAAACCTGGTTCAAAGCTGCAGAGCACACCCCTGCCATACCAGGTTACTCATCCTATCATTTATTCAGACCCCAAACCGTGAGCAGCAAAACAAAAGGAGGTGGAATTGCAATATATATATATATATATATATATATATATATATATATATATATATATATATATATATATATATATATACACAAAGTATACACACCTCTAGGCTGGTCAAACAGTATGATGCACAGGAAGCACTCCAGGTGCAGTTAACAATTGACAAGACCCCTATTCAAATCATAGCTAGTCATAGGCCTCCAACTCTGACTCAAGATGCCCACTTCACCTATCTGGACCTCTTCGAATCTATCAAGATTCAACCCTTTACCCTGGTCCTGGGTGACTAACTATCCAACCATAGATTGGAAGAAACAATACATGTCAAAACACAAATGCCCAGAGATTCCTTGATTTTGTCAATGCAGATGTCTTGGACTAGCTGGTTGACATCCCCACAAGAGGTGAAAATATCTTTGACTTGGTATTAACCACTGCAGCACCCCTACAGTGTCATCATGTCTGGTAAGATCCAACCACAAAGCAGTCACTTTCAAAGTCACTAGCTCCCCCCATCTAGGGTTAAGCAAAAAAAACTTCTTCAAAGCTGATTACAACCTCCTGAGGGAAGGTATAAACAGCTTCACAGCCCCCACTGCCTCCATAGGAACTGGCACATATGTCCAAACCTACACCAAAGTACTAAATGAGCATTTATATAGCTGCATGGAATCAGGAATACCAGACAGGACGAAATCATCCTCCTCAAGGAAGAGTAAACCTGTCTCATGGACATCTACAATAAAACTCTATAATAAAAGGAAAAAGTTGCTGTTCAGGACCAAGAAGGAGCAGGTGTCTAATTGGATGCAATCTCTCCTTAGCCTGAACAAGCAAATAAGAGCACTACTGAAATTCTCCAAAGCAAACTTTGAGTTCAAACTGGCCACATCTGCTAAAGATAATCATAGGGCCTTCTTCACATATGTCCACAATTTCAAGGGAAGCACCCAGATCTGCTCAGAACTGATGGTGAAGGACACCACATACACAAACACTGCAGATACAGCCAACCTGCTGGCAAACAGATTCAGTGAAAACTTCACTCCTCTGTCCCCCCCATCAGTAAAACAGGACATCCCAAGTACCTGTCCCCTCCCCTTATATCTAGGGAGCAAGTCATTATTGCCCTCTCAAAGGCAAAAAATACAAGCCCCATGAGACCCCATAACATCCCAGGCTGCATCCTACATGAACTCAGGCAGGAACCTGCAGCACCATTAGGCACCCTATTCAGCCAAAGCCTGAGTACCAGCTTCATCCCAGCTGACTGAAGGACAGCTACTGTCATCCCTTTGCACAAAGGTGGAGCATCCACCGATCCAGAAAATTATAGACCCATCAGCCTAACTAGCCTCATCTGCAAGGCCTTGGAGCAGATTATCATGAACCTTATTAACAAGGATATTGGCAACCTCCAGATACTTGATCCCACACAGTTTTGTTTTGTCAATGGGAGGTCATGCCTTTTAAATTTGGCCGACTAGTTTGAGACAGTCACCAAGGCCATAGACAAGGGGAAGACATTGCACACCACCTACCATGACCTGGCCAAAGCCTTCAGTATTATTCCTACTCAGGTATAATAGATAAACTCTCTCAACTAAGCATCAATCCATATGTTACCAGATAGGTAGCAAACTGGCTCACTGATAGAACCCACCTAGTCAAAATAGGGGAAGACACCTCAAGTAGTAGACCCATAAAATGCAGTCTACCCCAGGGACTGGCCTTAGGGCCTCTGCTGTTTGGGATATACTTCTCAGAAGTGCAGGGCAAATCTAGTGAGCTATGACTGACCAAGTTTGCAGATTCATAGGTTCATAGGTTTATACTAGGCTATCTGCCCTACGGCATTTATAAGCCTAGCCCAAAGTTTTGTGGCTTACGCCACCCCTTATATGAAAAAATACTGTGCCCATTAGTTTGTTGTGCCTCTGTCCAGCAGTGACACAGAGATGATTCCTGGGGTAAACCTACGATCTCCCATCCACAGGTCAAGATTTCTCTTGAACACAGCCAGCGAGGTGCTCCGCCTCACATGGACCGGGATTTTATTCCACAGCATAGGGAGTCTCTGAGTGATAAATCTATCCCTCCAGCACGTCCTATTTATATCCGTGCTAAGGTTTAAGTCACTTGCTCTAGTGGTTTTGGTGGATTTGGATTTTTTGAGGTGGAGCATGTCCATTAATTCCGGGTTGGACATGGCCTTGTATGTCAGGCACATGTCACCTCTGAGCAGACGGTATGCGACTGAATAGAGCTGGAGTTTCTTCAATCTGGCAGCATATGACAGATTTTGGAGTCCCTTTATCCTTTTGGTGAGGAACTTTTGGGGTCTCTCCAATTGCTGCAGATGTCGGGTGAGATACATCCCGAATGGGGCATTGTACTCGATCATTGGTCTGATAAGTGAAGAGTACAGGGGAACAATGACCTCACTAGATCTGGATGTGAATCCCTTCATGATCAGGTGGGCAATGTAGAAGGTCTTTCTAACCACTTTAGCAACGTGAGTGTCAAAAGAAAGACCACTGTCAACCTGGGTCCCCAGGTCCCTGATAACCTCTTCTGTGCTTAGTGGATTGCCGCCTATATGGTAGCTTGGGGTTACCTTGTTTTTCCCGAAGGGTATGACTATACATTTTTGGCGTTTAACTTCAAGCCATGGCTCTGGCACTAGCTATCTGTTTCCATGAGTCCCTTCTGAAGGATATCCGTGTCCGATGCACTTTCAACTATGGCGCCCAGTTTGCAGTCGTCTGCAAACTTTGTCAGCCAAAGTCCTCCCATGTTGGCCTGTACTTCTGAGAAGTAGATGCCGAACAATAGGGGGCCAAGGACCGAGCCCTGTGGGACACCAGTTGTGACCGGCTTGGAGTCTGACATAGCGCCAGCAACTCTAACCCTGTGGGTTCTGTCCTTAAGCCAGTTTGCAACCCATCTTGTGACATATGGGTTTACATTTAAGCTGGTAAGTTTTTCTACAATACCCGAGTGGGGTATTGTGTCGAAAGCCTTTGCAAGGTCAAGGTAGGCTGTATGGACTGCCTTTCCCTCATCAATGGCCTTGGTGACTGTTTTGAAGAAGTCGACCAAGTTCAAAAGGCATGATCTGCCCTTGACGAAGCCAAACTGGGTCAGGTCCAATGTCTGCAAGTCCCCTATATCTTTGTTTATGAGCTCCATTATGATCCTCTCCATAGCTTTGCAGACTAGACTTGTTAAGCTTATGGGGCGGTAATTACCAGGGTCCGTAGAGGCACCGCCTTTGTGGAGTGGGAACACAGTTGCCGTACACCACTCCTTGGGCACGTATCCTGTGGTAAGGCTGAGATTAAACAGCTGCCTTATGTGCGGGTTTAATTCCTCATTTAGCTCGTGTAGCACACAGCCGGGGACACCATCCGGTCCCATTGATGCTGTGTTTTTAGCTTTAGAGAGGGCAGCTTTCACCTGCGCATTTGAGATGTCTGGGAGGCTACACTCCGCTGGGATAGTTATCTCTCCTTTAGGGGTGGGGGGTGAAGTTTGCACTGAACCTGTCTGCCAGTATGTTGGCAATGTCTGTGGGTTCAGTGATTTTTGTATCATTTTGGACTAATTCTGAGCATATCTGGAAGTTTCCACCCAGGTTCCTAACATAGCTGAAAAAGGCCTTATGATTGTCCTTTGAATCCATGGCAATTTTTCTCTCAAAATTGGCCTTAGTTGATTTTATGAGTGCTCATATTTTTTACTAATAATGATCAGGGGTGACTTCCCTTTTATGGATTTTGTTCTATCATGTAATAGCTTTCTCCTCTTATTGTAAAGTTTGTTAATGGCTGGGGTCCACCAGACTGAACGTTTGCCCTTTGTGGAAAGAGTCTTGGTTTTATTTGGGATTGCCTGATCCATGCAGTCCTGGAGGTGTTCATAGAAGGCATTTGTAAGGGCTTCCGCAGCTTGGGTTGTGGTTTCCACTGGCTCAGAGGCCTTGAAGGATACCACACCAGTCTTGAGTAGTGTGAAGTTTGCTTTAGAGAAGTTCTTCACTGTGGTCTTTTTTGTTTGGGCTGGGGCGGGATGTGGATTTCCAGTGAGATTAGTTTATGATCAGATCTCACCAATGAGGGATATACTTCCGGTGTGGAGCATTTTGTCCCCATGTTTGTGATAATGAGATCTAGTATATTTTCTCCTCTCGTGGGAACAGTGACTAGCTGTTCCATGGCATTTGAATTTATGAACTCCAGGAACAGTTGGGCTAGAAAGTTAGGGCTTGAGTAATGTTCACAGTCTATATTCGGGTAGTTGAAGTCACCCAATATGATGGTGTTTGGAGATACATTTATACCCTCCAGTGTCTTCAGGAAGGCTGTGTGGAGTTCCTGAGTTTGAGAGAGTGGCCTGTAGCATGCTACAATTTGTAGAGCAGTTTTGCCTATGGTTAGTTGCACCTGGATGGTTTCCGAAGCTTTGTACATTGCCACCAACCTGGAGGTGTGGGTATCCTTTATGAATATGGATACACCCCCTCCTTTTGTGGTGTGGTCCGGGTTTTGGGGCCGGAACGCATGATATGAGGTAAAACCTAATAGTGCCGGGGTGCTCTCAGGAGCCTTGAACCAGGTTTCAGTTACAGCACAGACATCGATGTTCTCCATACTGAGAAGGGCCTCGAGTGCGTGCATTTTGAGATTTAGACTTCTGGCATTGAGCAGCATTACCCTCAGTTTCTTCCCATTTTTGTTTTCTAGGGTGGTAGGTTTAGAATTTGAGCCTTGCCTAAAAAAGGCACTATGGGGGTGGCAAGAGCCTTAGCCAATATCCGGAATCCCAGGGTGACAGGTGCAAGCCATCCCTTGTGAAGCAGCATGGCTTGTCAAGCATGTCATCCCAGGCAGACAGACACTGGATCCCCTTTGAATGACACCAGACATTAAGCCAATTGTTAAAGCTGATCATCTTGTCTCTATATTGTGGCATCATTCTTGGTGAAGGAAGGATACTGCTTAGGGTCAGGGTCATACCTGCCTGGGCTACATAATCAGAGAGCTCCTCTATGTCTCTTTTCATGTAGTCCAGGGAGGTACGTCTCAGGTCGTTCACACCAGTATGGACAATGACTGTGTCATATTTGTACTTGCCGTGGAGTGACCCGAGTGCTTGTGTTATGTGGCGGATTCTAGCGCCCGATAGGCAGCTTACTGTGACCCTCTCCTTGTTCAGCCTGGTGAGTGGGACGTCAGTGTGTCTGACTATGGAGTCACCTATGACAAGTATGTTTGGTGTTGTATTTGGCCTTAAGGGCTGTGACTGCTTTGCACACTGATTTTGTGGTTTATGTGTTGCTTGTGGGGTGTCTTGAGGTAGCAGTTGTTTGGGTGTCTGCTTTGGAGGCCTCTGCTGTTTAGGTAAATTTTTACTCAGAGCCTCCGAGTATGTCTTTGTGTGTTTATGTGTTTGATTCAGTGGTGTGGTAGCATTATGTGAGGCTGGTTTTGTGGAGTGTGTAGTTTCCTTCTCCTCCTGTCTGGTCTTGCCAGTCCTGAGTTGAGAGAGCTCAGCCTCCAGTTTGGCTAAATAGCTGCATCTCTCGCAAGTATTCGCGTTATGTGGGAGGAGGAGAGGGTTGTCTGTGTACATGAGGCAATTGTAACATTGCCTCAATATTCCCAGATTCACCAACTGGGCAGGAGAGGACGCCAGCATCTGGCCCTTCGACATGCTAGAAAAATTAAGAAGTTAGGTATGAGACTGAATAAGAGAGGACTTAGTAAGGAAGTGGGTACTCCTGGGGGGTTTCGCAAGTGAGGGACTTTGTGTAATATAGAAGTGACAAGTGCTGAGCTGTTTTTTTTTTTTTTTTGAGAAAAAAAAAAAAAAAACTTTTAGGAACAAGTGCTGCGCTTTTTAGTCAAGGGAGATGACTGCAAGCTGGGTACTGTCATCAATTCCCCTAGTGATGTGGACATCTTCTAATAGGGTCTCACCCAAACAAATGACTGGTGCCAGACACATGGCCTCAAACTGAATGCCAAACAATGCATCATCATCTCTTTTGGGGTGAGTGACGTCCCCATAAATTATCACATTGATAACAAGGTACTAAGCATGCAATCAGTTATACTGCAGTGGTAGTGCTGGGGTAGCGTTGTCGCCTCACAGTAAGATGTTGTCCTGTTCGATGCTCAGCTAGAGCGTCTTGTGTGTGGAGACATGCGTGAATGGGTGTACCTTCATTGAAGGTTGTGCGGCAGGGCCGGCAACTCAGCACGTAAAAATCTACTGCCAATCATTAGCGGACCGGAGTTCCGCTGTGGCGACCCCTAACCAGGAAAAGCCAAAAGACACAACAGCAACTAAGTATGCAATCAGTTGTGATGGACTTGGGCACCCAGGTTGATAGCAAACTGACTTTTGACCA
The DNA here is from genome assembly GCF_019279795.1 of Protopterus annectens. NCBI lineage: Eukaryota > Metazoa > Chordata > Ceratodontiformes > Protopteridae > Protopterus > Protopterus annectens. The sequence continues at coordinate 659,073,773 of NC_056725.1, forward strand.
CCATATTGCCTCCGTTGTATGGAAAGCTTTCTACATAGCCCACCTCATTAGTAAGGGTATCTCATCCAGGGACAAGGTGGTTATAACATCCCTGTATTCTTCCCTTATAAGACCCATTATTTAGTACAATGCCCCTTTTGGCATGTAACTCACAAAGCACATGAAGCAGCTGAAGAGACCACAGACATTCCTCACTCGGAGAATCCAGGGCCTCAAACATCTACCCTTCAAAGATAGGCTAAAAGACCTGTCCATCTAATTAGTCTCCTACAGACTCCTCAGATGTGACCTCTGTCTGGCATACAAAGCAATCTCAGTTCCCACCCTGATGGGACTGCTACATATCCACAACTCAAGCTCCACTCCAGTAACCCACACACGTGACCTCAACCTGGTCTGTGACATCAACAGGACTCGGCGGCACAGATTTGTTTCCTACAGACTCCCCCCTTTTGTGGAATAGACTCCCTCTCCACATGGAGCAGAGTGCCTCATTAAACCTTTTTACACACAACCTGGATAACTGGATAGGGAATAGAAAATACACCCCTAGGATTCCACCTGTGGCCCTGCTGGACAGTGGCATAGGGTGCTGACTTGTTGGAACATGGGCTTAATTCTTGGCTAGGCTTGTAAGGGCAGCATGGCCAATAGCCTAGTAACTAAGAAGGTCTCATTAAAACATGAAGTTAATCATCATCATTGTTCACAGTTCTGTAAAAGTAGCAGTCTTCAGAGATGCCATTCATGGAGATTTTGCACTCGCTAATATTGTTTGGATTTGACTTGTCTATCACTGGTCTTAATATGTATTCTTTTAGATGATAAAATTAAGCTGGAAAGTCTTGATCCCTTTTGTGTAAAGGTACTTTATTGCACTTTTTACCAAAAGTTTTACAGTTTGATGCAAATTATGAGTTTGCCTTTCTCTCTCATATACACACACACACACACACACACACACACACACACACACACACACACACACACACACACACACACACACACACACACACCACCTCCACCATCAAAAATTGCATTTGCTGTGTTTTTAGAAACTGATAAAAGATCTAAAGTAAACACTCATCAGATAATAATCTGTTGTCAGAAATGAAATTATCTTTTAGAAGGCCTCTGTATCTTTTTTCTTTCTTAAAGTAATCTGAATTATTTACGGAGCCTTTCACTTTAATCTGTTTTGGTTGATGGAAGTCCTGAGAACAGAATCTTCCTAGAGAACAATTTTTATCAGGAGTGGAAATTTTCCGATACTAAAGAGTAGGGAGACATGTATTTCTTTAAAATTCGACTTTATTGCCTTTCTGTTAAAGATAAAATTTGCTGGTATACCAAATAAATAGTTCTGCATTACAGCAGCATTCAATAATTATTCCTCATTATCAGATTCAGTTCAAAGCAATGTGTCTTAATATGAATTCATATATGGTAGCCATTGCAGCACACCATAAATGCATTTCAGTGTATGCACGCCTGGATTTCAACAGAAAAAACAGATTTCTCTGTTCTATTAATATTCATAAATTGTTACTAGGCTAACAATTCTGGGGTCCTTTCTAATCCTAGGCAAATTTTCCCAAAAGAATGACGATGTCCAGTATCCAAATAGGACCCTGAGGCCTAGGAATTTATAAGTTACCTCTGTCCATAAGAGACATGAATGCCAGGCCCAGTGTAAATTTCCTATTTCTCATTCACTGGTTCAGGTTGCACTTAAATTGGATAATAGACAAACAGCTTTGCATGGATGGGAAGCCTGTTCCATAAGACAGGTAGTCTTGAAGACACATCTCTCTCTCCAGTTTGTTCTAAGTCACAGACAAAATACAAGCTGACTTACAAATATGCAAGAGAATTAAGTGAGGAATTTGCAGATGCCTTGTAAGCTAGTCATAGATCCTCTACAGCAATCTATAGGAGACTCAGCAGGGGGAAAGGACTTCAAGGCACTCTGCAAGGCAGGTTGGTTACACCTTGTATTTTTTGTAAGGAACCTCTGAGGTTGCTCTAGTTGTTTTATATGTCTGGTCAGGTACATACCAAAGGCAGCATTGTACTCTGTGACTGGTCTGATAAGGGCAGAGTACAGTGTGATAACATATTTGGAACTAAATGCTATGCCCTTTCTTATCAGTTACACAACATAAAAGGATGTCCTCACCACTGTGGGCATATGGTGGTTGAGGAAAAGGCTACTGTATGTGCATACTCAGATCCCTGATCACTGGGTTGACTCTTAGATGTATGTTATCCACATGGTAATTAGGATGGTCGACTTCCCAAAGGGTACAATTATACATTTCTTAGGGCTGAGTTTAAGAACATGGCTTTGGCACCATTTATTAGTCAGAGATAGGCCTTCTTAGAGAATGCCAGTATCTGCAAGGGAGTCAATAATAATCCCCAGCTTGTAATCATCTGGGAACTTAAGTCAGCCATAAACCTTCAGCATTTGGTTTCAATTCAGAGAAATAGATGCCAAAAAGGAGCAGAATGTCAAGTTTACTAAATCAGGTTTAAAATATTACTATAAGAAATGTGTCAAATTATGTTTTTTCTCAGAACTTTATTAAATACATCAAAAAATAACATATCACATAAGCAAGATCATCACAACAGTTACAAATACATATCCATAAATTAAAAACAACTCAATCTGCACAAACAGCTTAACTGTGTGCACAAACTCCAATGCTTTAAGTTTTACAAGCTTTAACCATGTTAACATTATGGACAACCTAACTACTTACACTTATTGTCTCAAAAACTTCCACAGCTCATGCCATTTTTAGTCTACCATCATTCTATTACATTCACTCTACAGGTTCCATCCTCCTGGTATTCTGATTTATTCTTATCCACAACTTTCAAACATTTGCCACTTCTTTGGGCTCATTCCAATTTTTGGGGTCAGTCATCATCTTAAGCACCTATTCCACTTCCTTTTGATTGTAAAACAAAAAAGTAAACAAAAGGCAAGACAAAAAACAAAACCAATCATTAACAGAGTTAACAATGCCTGACTGTAGCTTAGTAATCTTAATCCCCCATCCCAGCCTTTTGGCATCAGTTCTTTTTCAGGTTGATTTCCATACCCCTGATCTGTTTTATATTTAGCTTTAAACCATCTTTAAAAATTTTCATCTCACAGCACAACCAGAATCATCTTCTTCCGGCTGCTCCAATTAGGGGTTGCCACAGCAGATCAACTGTTTCCATTTCTTCCTGTCCTTTGCATCTTGCTCTGTCACACCAACCACCTGCATGTCCTCTCTCACCACATCCATAAACCTTATCTTAGGCCTCCCTCTTTTCCCATTACCTGGCTTCATCCTTAGTATCTTTTTCCCCAATATACTCTGCATCCCTCCTCAGCACGTCCAAACCAACGTAATCTTGCCTATCTGGCTTTGTCTCCAAACCTTTCAACCTGGGCTGACCCTCTAATATATACTTATTCCTAATCCTGTCCATCCTCGTCACACCCAGTGCAAATCTTAACATCTTCAACTCTGCCACGTCAAGCTCTGACTCCTGCCTTTTTGTCAATGCCACTGTCTCCAACCCATATAACATAGCTGGTCTCACTACCCTCTTGTAGACCTTCCCTTTCACTCTTACTGGTACTTGTCTGTCACAAATCACGCCTGACACTCTTCTCCACCCACTCCATCCTGCCTGTACTCTCTTGTTCCCATGTTGCCTACAGCACATCTTCAACAGTCTCCCCAAACTTGTAGAAACATACTTTGTAAACAGTTCATGGCAAGAAAATACTCCTGCAAACATCTCCACACAACAATTCTGAATTTTCTTGGTTTGGTTGCATATTAGGGGTCCAGGTAGATAATTTTCCATTTTTCTTTTGAAATTTAAAGCCCTAATCTCTCAATCCACTTATTTCTCATTATATCCACTCACTTCCACTACCTAGTATTTAATTTCCTATAGGCTATATTTATCAAATGTTTGCAGCTATTTCAGTTTTTGATTTATTTGGAAATTCTGCTATTTCAGCCCTCTTCTCTTGGTGTGCTTGTCAGTTATATATTTTTCTTTATATAACTCCTTTAACCACATATATATCACGTGATCTCCTAGCATCAGGCCATACTTTTCTCTTAACTCTCTCTCATTTACATTATGTGGAACCTTCCTTGGTGTTTTCTAGTCCTTTCTCACTTTGTGTCAAGTTTTTCCCCTTTTCCATCTCCCTTATTGGTATAATCTCCCAGTGTCATCTGTCCCTGTTGACGTTTCCCCATTTCCAAAACTAAATCATAAGTTTAACATTCTGCACATTTCCTATCATCCCTTTTAATTTCTTGCATCCAGAATCCAAGTGTTCTCCATCCTGCCCACCTTGTTGCATTGTCATCTACTTCCACTTAGGGTAATAATCCTCTTTCTGCATCAAAAAAAAAAAAAAAAAAAAAAGTAGATCAGTCTTACCTATGCAGCTTGGTAATAACTTTCCAGCTCTGGCATACCCTATTCCCTCAGTACCTCTTGTGAAGTAATATCCTTATCTATGGGACCATCAAAGGATGAGCTATTTAAGAGTCTGGATAGGGAAGGAGGTCAAACAGCTAGAGAGACATGAGGAGGTAAGAATACAGTCCAAATTGAGGAAGTAGAAAGTGATGTTCATGGATATAGATAGTAAGGTTCAAGCATAAAGGCATTATTAATACCTTATGTGGGCCAGGGATATTTTGTAAAGCCTGACCCAAGTACATGGGCACATATTCTAAAGGAAATTAAACATTTTTTTTTGGGGGGGGGGTGATAAGACTCCCCAAAGTACAGTAGGAGACCAGTTATGTACAAAGTCCCACTTTGTTCTGCAATTCACAGCAATTGTCTTGGTCTGATCGTGTTAATCTTAGTGTATAATAGTCTTGCATCAAATTTTTTTGGCAAATCATTCTGCAGATCAGTGGTAAATAGAAGGGACTATCATATACAAAAAGCCAGACAAGCCAAATATGTCCTCTAATTTGTGTCTTATCCTACTTGGCAGTAGTTCAGTATATAATGGAAACAGAGAAAGGGGCTAGGCGTGTCATTGCACACTCATAAATCCTCAAAATCAGTTTTGTTTACTTTCTAACTGAAATATAGAACTTTCTGCAAGTATCATCATCCCACCCAGTTAAAGGCCATTTTAACCTCCAGCCTATCAACATGGCTACTTAGCCAGCCTCTGTATTAAGACTACTGGTTATATTTACCAAACATCTTTTTAGAATCCACTAAATCACACTGATTCAACTCAAATGTATTCAATATTCTCATAAGTATTTTATAACTATCATTAAGCACAGAGATTGGCGTATATAAAGCCAAGTTAGACAGACCTTTAATATAAAAGTCACTAATGCCTTTTTCCATGAGTATGGAACATTACCTCCCCTTCAGTATTTCACTGAGAATTTTTTGCCAAACAAATTATAATCCCTTTCCCCATTGTCCATGTCTCAGTATGTACCATTGAGTCCTGGAGTCTTTCCTAATGGCCTGGTGTGCTACTGTTTCTTTTGTCTCCTCTCCTGTTATGCTCATCAATAAATCCTGTCCCTCCTACTGTGACACCACTGGGGACATGCAACTCCTCCAGAACTCTTGTGGAGCTAATCTCCTCCTTTGGATCCTATTTTACCTCTATAGTTCCCTGTAATATTATTGCATAAGTTTTTATAAATTTTCCAAATTAATTTTGTAATTTTACTATCATCTTTTCCAGTGTGTAATCTTGATCTGTGGGCTAACAACTTCATATTACTGGGTATATTATGGTAGTACCTCTGCTGCAATGCCCTTTTTTTTTGGGGGGGGGGGGGCTTCTCTGTTTTTTCTTTACTTTTTTTTCCCCTGCTCTGTCATCCTATCCATTTTTTTCCTGGAATAATTTAATGATTTCTATTATTTGAAAATACGTCTGGTTAGTTCTATTCTATGTCTGAACCTCTTGTCCCTTATTATCCAATGCACAAACAGATTCCTCCTTTTTATCTCAGAGTGATGTCAGTAACTGCATCAAAGTTAACCCCAGCCATTCCCTTGCACTCTTTTTTTTTTTACCATGTACATAGGCAACCTCTAGCCTGTCCCACAGCTCTTACTACCTATGCAGCAGAGTTTGGCTTGATAGGGGGGATTTTTCTACTTTTGTTTCTTCTCCTCATCTCCATTCCCTGCACATCTGATATACTAGAGCTGCTCATCCTGAATTGAACCCCGGGATTCATGAAACTAGCGCCAGGTGCAGGCGTAGCGTAGGCGGAATAACGCCAAATATGGTTGTCGAGCGATTCAGGTACGATCCAATACCACGTGCACTACCGGCGTATGCCAGAACTGCGCAGCCCTCAGCATAGGTATGCTAATCACCCCATGAGCAGTGTTGCACCATGCAAATGAAGTCAGATAGTGATTCATGAAGTGGTGCAGGTGTAGCGTAAGCCCACGGAAATGTAAACCAAAAAACATGGTATACATTTTCCCAAAAAGAACATCGGAGCTATGGAAGCGGACCAGACTCATGTATTACAAAGTTAACATATGCCAATGGCGAAATACACAGCCAATGGCATAAGAAAAGATGCACAACACCTAAAAACATTTAATGTCATGTCCACAGTAACGCACAGTACAACAGCAGGGCATGTGTGCGCAAACTGGAACATAAAGAAATTATATAAAAATGTCATAAAATTGCAATGTAATACAAATCAGGTTTACACCATAATACACAATGGTAGGCATGGAACACCACAACCAAGGTGCAAGGTTGCTAAGGGCCTGCGACAGTGTTCGGCGCAGTAACTATGAATTAGTAGTCAATGCCATGCAAATGAGGCAGATAATACTGAATCGCAAATGTCCTGCCGGATGAAGGTTGTACCATACGGCGCAGTGCTATAACAGAGGAGTGGCTCAGAGGAGATACATGGCATCAGCAGAGGGGTGTGCCAATGTAGCAGTAAGCACATTGGAGCAATGCAAATCTGGCCTGGCCATTGCTAAGCAAAGCTGCAGGACAGGGATGGGGAGGAAGGTATAGAATCGTTTAGCTGAGAGCGCACACGGTGCCCAAAAGCACATGTGTATGGGGATGAAAACGTGCCCAAAATCCAGTAAGCGGATGCACGTGCCGCGAACAATAGCACAAACAGGAAGGTCAGGGGAAGAAAAGAAGGAAATGCCGAAGTAGGGTAATTGGAGTACTAATGAGCAATCAACACCAATCAACTCATGGCAGCCAATCGACAGCAGCTGACAAGTCTGCTCGCAGAAACCTGAAAAACAGGATAGGGGAGGCATTGGCATGCAAAGAAAGGAGGGGAGGCATTGGATTGCAAAGATAGGAGATCTGTCATAGCAGAGCAAAGCAAACCGACAGTAGACTGGCAATAGCACACATTACGCAAGATATGCCAGGTCTAGGAAAGTACAAATGAAAGCAGACTGCTGGATGCATGCCAGAAAATGGTAGGTGGAACGTGCAGAAATATAAAGGGAAGGTCAAGAGGTAATCCACGGCAGCCATATGTAATTCAACACCAAAGGCACCACAATAGTAGTTCTTGTAGTAAAACACATAAGATACCCTGTAGCTACGATCGTACATACACACCCTATGACATCATTGGTGTTCACAGCACAATAGTATAAAGTGTGAAAGCACCCTACACACACCTGTGTATTCCCAAACACTGCACCATAGGTGTAAACACATGGGAAACTTTTAAAATGTACATGTTGGGAGCTGCCATAGCTGTGATTCATCAGCAAGTGTTAGAGACTGACGGTGTTATGGAGGATGATGCCGACAACCACAGCAGGCCCCTGAGGAGGAGAACAGTGTTCAGACCAAGGGTAACCTACCAGGGGCTACATGATCTAGAGATAGTAGAGCATTACAGGGTGGACAGGGACATCTTACAGCAAATAGTGGAGCTGTGCCGGCACGCCTGAGAACCAGAAACAACAGAGGGGAACCCATCCCAGTGGACACGAAGGTATGTGTAAGCTTGCAAATACTAGCCACAGGTACCTTTCAAAGGCCAACTGGAGATATAATGGGGATCTTACAGGCATCAGCATCCAGGGTACTACACCAGTTCCTGGATGCCATGTTACCACATGCCAATGAGCATATATACTTCCCCCGAACTCAGGAGGAGTTGGCCAGC